>NC_080380.1:139361031-139666068 GCF_014773155.1 Arachis stenosperma | reverse complement strand
AATTTTGTTTGTTTGCTTTTCCTTTTATTTTTAGTGTAGAGTTTTAGATGCATAACCACTTATTTGTCTTTATCTAATAACTTAAATTGTTTAGGTAATTAAATTTATGATATGATATATAAGAATTTTTATGATTAAAAGATTTATAGTTTGATATTTGTTGCTCCCATTCTTCTAAAAAAAATAATTAAAGAATTTAAGTATGGCGAAAACAAAAGAAAAGAAAAAGTGTAAGCTGCACAAGTGCTCTTTTAAGTCTAAAAGAGAAATACATTTAAGTTTTTTAAATAAATAATTTTATAATTAAGATAGAGTATATTAATATGACAATTACTCCGGTGCCTTTTTGAAATCAAAGAATAAATTATTTTTTTATATTATCGTATAAAAGCTTAATTATATGCATATTTAACATGTGATATAAATATCTTAATATATTTTATTTGGATGTAGAGTATTATGTTTAAATTAAACTCTAAATAATTAATTTATCATATAATAATTTTCATTTTCACGAAAGTATAAAACTTCAGAAACACCTATGTGATTCTAGAATATATTTAATGTGTGTTGTAAAAGTTTATTTTTATCTAAATTTTAGCTGTGATTGGTTAAAATCTAATTGTTTCATTATTTGTTAAAAATGTACAGTACAGATTTATTGTGCAATAATATATCATGTAAAATTCGGTTAAACCGTAAATAATTAAATAATTAATTAAATATAAACAAAAATAATTTAAAAATTTAGCAATCGAAATTTGATAATTTGCATACGATATTTGGACTCAATGGATTTTTTTGAGTCGTAAAACATAATTTTTTATGTAAAAACGTGTAATGAAAATTTGACTGACAGTACTAGCTGAAATCTGTTCGGTACTGCAACTGAAAAATTTAATTATATATATTAGAGTATTGGGTATTTTTGAGTACATATTTGGAACTTGGTATTAGCTTGTGGAGCTTTTGGGTAAGCTTTAAAGTAGAGAATTTAAGTGTTGGGTGTGAACCGTCATCATTAAAGGTACGATTTAAATTTTATTTAATTACCATGTGGTGTAATGAGAATTGTTAGGCTAGATATCCTATGATTAAGTTTGGATTGTGTAATTAGTTGATATTAATATGCATAGTTGATATGTTGTGGTAATTAATGATTTGGATGAGATTTGTGTGATTTTGCATATTTGATGTGTTAAAAAATTTGATAATTTGGATAATGATTATATGTTTGTGAATTATGTATTGAATTAATGAATTTGGGGCGAAGGCCGAAAAAAAAAAGGGAAGAACGGTAATAAGTTGATGGGTATATTGTATGAATGATATTTGAAACTGAATAAAGTTTAATAATGATTGTGTGAAAAGTTGGAATGAATAATAGGATATTAGTGAATTGAGGTTTGAGATGTGAAATGGATAAAATTTGAGTTGAAATAAGTAAATGAAGTAGGTTTGAAATTGGTTGAGTGTAAGAATGTGAAATGGGTTGGTTTGTAGTAAAATTGTTGAATGGAAATAATTTTGACGTGTGAACAATTGAAAAAAATGGTAAATGTGTGTTTTTGGTTAAAATAGATTTTTGGCCAACTTCGACAAATCATAACTCGGTCCTCGGGGTTGGAAAACTTTTAAAATTGAATTTTTATAAAAATTCATTTATCGATCTTTCCAATAGTTCAAGAATAGTTGAAAAGTGAATTTTGTACCAAAAGATACGAAGGTTTGAAAATTGGTTTCAAAAATTGATTTTTACACTTAACATCTTTTTGGCGATTCTGCAATGCTCGCATATGCGGAGATGCCACGCGATGCGCATATTGAGTGCTGTCCAGTGATCCCATGTACGCGGAAGGAGGCATGCGTACGCGACAGTGTCAAAATTGTCCACTTGCGTATGCAGACGTAATACGCGACGCAAGGAAAAGCTCTTGTCTTCAACACTCGCGTACGCGAACAAGGACTCGCGTACGCGACACCCAAGATTTCAACCATGCGTACGCGAGCCAGTGCATGCATACGCACAACCTTCAGATTTTGTAAAAGTGTATTTTTAAGTCTTTTAACCATTCTTTTAGGCTTTTAAATCTTTATAAATTCTAATAAGAGTATAGAGCCAGTGTAATTAAGAATGGAAGAGTTAGAGACCAAATCTAAAGAATTAAATTAGTGAAATTAAGAAAAATGAATAAGATGTAAGGTGATGCGTGATGAGGATAAATGTGATGAGGAGTAAGGATTGAGTATGACGAGAATGATGATGATAATGAGCAAAATGAGCGATGAGTGTAAGTTATTGATAATTGGTGAATGATGGCATATTGAGGAGGTTGAGGATTCTCTCCGAGTTACATCCTATATAAATGAGTGAAGTTTTGGACAAGTTGATATTGGTGAAGTGTGATGGGCACTATATCCCAGAATGACTAGACGAGTCAAGGTTAAGGATTCCCTCTCTCGTGTTAGGTATTGAAATGAGAACAAATATGTGGAGAGAGGGATATTAATATTGAAAGGCTTAGATTAGAATCCCTTAAGGTAGTTGCCTGAATATGGATTAGTAAGAACTTAAGATGGATATGATGAGGTATGGAGTTTAGGATGCTTAGTGAGTTTTTATTATAGTGCATTGTATTTATTTGGCATTTTTACCGTATTGAAAATCTATGAATTGGGGATTCTTATTTTGTATATATCTCTTGTTTGTCAGATGTAGGTCCAGGTGCTCAACAGTGAGCTATGATTCATCTGAGGAATGGAGAAGATCTTTGAATTTCTGCTTTACTTTTGTTTATAATCTCTCCATACTTATTTTGAAAATTTATATTATGTATTTATTCTTGTTTAAAAAACTTGCCTATAAAGACCGTGATGTTAATTTGGGAGAAATAGAATAATACTATTGTCAAATTAATTTTATTCTCTACCCTAGCTGGCCTAAATTTCCTAGGTCGTGACTAGTGGTTATTACTTATGTTATATATTTATACCATGTCTTTACCTTATTCTTCTTTATGGTTTTATCTTTACCTTCCGTTTTCATTGATATGTGAGTGTTTCTGATTCACGATTTTATTTTACTCTTTTTTAGACTTCTTATTTGATAACTCCCTTCAATTATATATATATATATATATATATATATATATATATATATATATATATATATATATATATATATATATATTATATAATCCGCCTTGAGAGTCGTACCCCCTTATTATCATTGACTTATGACTTGAGTAAAATGATATGAATATTAGGGTGTTACATTATGGTATTAGAACAGTTCATTATTGTGAGCCTGAGGGATGGACTGCTTATGCTTCAATGCATACTCTGAGTCTATGTTTGTACTATTTAGGGTATCTAACTGATATGTTTATCATGAATTTCATAAGTATATTTTTGGAAATTCGAAGCACTTAATTTGAGATATTGAGACTGATCACCTTGATATCGCTTGTTTGGTGTGGACAAGACCCAAATGACGACTCATAGACATGATTGAACCCGAATACGAAGAGAAAATGAGGAAGGCACACCAAGGGATAACCAAGCCATGCTCTTGGCTGCTATGACTGCAACGCAAATATTGCAGCTACGAACCAAGCTATGGAAAGGATGAACGGGAACAGTAACAAACTTGGAGGAAAATCAGCTGATGGAGGTTGGATGATTTTTTGGCAACCTTTTTGAAGATCAATCCCCCAATGTTCAAGGGTTCGACTAATCTGACAGAAGCCCATATTGGTTCTAGGCGATAGCAAGGGCAATGCAAGTGCAATATGTACCTGAGAGTCAGTTGGTGGAATTCGCTACATATCAGTTGAGTGGAAAAGCACAACACTGGTAGCAAGGAGCTCACCGTCTACCACAGTAAGAGAATGGAGATGAGGTGATTACCTGGGAGATGTACAGATGGGAGTTTTACAAGAAGTACTTCCAGACTTTGCAAGACAGGCTAAGGAATTGGAGCTACTACAATTAAAGCAAAGATCAATTCGGTGGCTGTTTGTACAAGCAAATTCGAAGAGTTGTGTCGTTTCTCAAGGGTTTGTCAAGGTGCTCCTGAAGGATATGAGGGGTGAAAGTGTATGCAGTACCAAGATGGTTTGAGGGACGATATCATGCGAGCTATGGAGCCTCTTGAGGTTAAGAGTTTTGCAGAGTTAGTCAACAAGAGTCGAGTGGTAGAAGAGTACTGCTAAAAAATTGATATAGCAAGGAAAGACCGTCGGGAGTCTGGTGGACGAAATTGTGATCACTTGTTATTTGTTTATAAAGGATGTATACTCTTATGGCACTGTTTATTTTCTTCACAACTCCGTTCAACTAACCAGCAAGTGTACTGGGTCGTCCAAGTAATACCTTACGTGAGTAAGGGTCGAATCCACAGAGATTGTTGGTATGAAGCAAGCTATGGTCACCTTGCAAATCTCAGTTAGGCAGATTAAAAAGTTATGGGTTCGAAAATATAAATAAAGATTAGAAATAATAAAAAGGATAGAATACTTATGTAGATTCATTGGTGGAAATTTCAGATAAGCGGAATGGAGGTGCTGTAGAGCTCTCGGACGCCTGCCTTCCTATTCCTTCTACTCAATCCTTCTTACTCCTTTCCATGGCAAGCTTTGTATAGGGGTTCACTATCAGCTGTGGCTACTTTCATTCCTCTCGGGGAAATAACCTGTGCGGCTGTCACTCGCACAGCTAACCAGTCTGGAGGCATCACCCATGGTTGATAGCTACATCCCATCCTCGCAGTGAAAGCTAATGCACGCACTCTGTCACAGTACGGCCAATCACCGGTTGGTTCCCGCTCCTACTGGAATAGAATCCCTCTTTTGCGTTTGTCACTAACGCCCAGCAGGTTAAAGTTTGAAGCACGTCACAGTCATTCATGAACGGAATCCTACTCGGAATACCACAGACAAGGTGAGACTTTCCGGATTCCCAGGATCCTACTCAGAACACCACAGACAAGGTTGGACTTTCCGGATCCAGATAAATGCCGCCATCCATCTAGCTTATACCACGAAGATTCTGTTGGGGAATCTAAGAGATACACATTCAAGCTTCTTTGCATGTAGAACGGAAGTGGTTGTCAATCACACGCGTTCATCAGTGAGAATAATAATGAGTGTTATTAACTCATCACATTCATCATGTTCTTGGATACGAATGAATATCTTGGAATAAGAATAAAAGAGGAATTGAATAAAAGACAATAGAACTTCATTAATCTTTGAGGTACAGCAGAGCTCCACCCCCTTAATCTATGGTGTGCAGAAACTCCACTGTTGAAAATACATAAGCAAGAGGTCCAGGCATGGCCGAATGGCCAGCCCCCTAAACGCGATCACAGGATCAAAAATACAATCCAGGATGTCTAATACAATAGTAAAAGGTCCTATATATACTAGACTAGCTACTAGGGTTTACATGAGTAAGTAATTGATGCATAAATCCACTTCCGGGGCCCACTTGGTGTGTGCTTGGACTGAGCTTGATCAATCCACGAGCTAAGGCATTTCTTGGCGTTAAACTCCGGGTTATGACGTGTTTTGGGCGTTTAACTCCGGATCATGACGTTTTTCTGGCGTTTTACTCCAGACAGCAGCATGTACTTGGCGTTTAACGCCAAGTTACGTCGTCATTCTTCGATTAAAGTATGGACTATTATATATTGCTGGAAAGCCCTGGATGTCTACTTTCCAACGCCGTTAAGAGCGCGCCATTTGGAGTTCTGTAGCTCCAGAAAATCCATTTCGAGTGCAGGGAGGTCAGAATCCAACAGCATCAGCAGTCCTTTTGTCAGCCTTTTTCAGAGTTTTGCTCAAATCCCTCAATTTCAGTCAGAATTTACCTGAAATCACAGAAAAACACACAAACTCATAGTAAAGTCCAGAAATGTGAATTTAACATAAAAACTAATGAAAACATCCCTAAAAGTAGCTTAAACTTACTAAAAACTATATAAAAACAATGCCAAAAAGCGTATAAATTATCCGCTCATCACAACACCAAACTTAAATTGTTGCTTGTCCCCAAGCAACTGAAAATCAAATAAGATAAAAAGAAGAGAACATACTACAAACTCCAAAATATCAATGAATAGTAATTTAATCAGATGAGCGGGACTTGTAGCTTTTTGCTTCTGAACAGGTTTGGCATCTCACTTTTTCCTTTGAAGTTTATGAATGATTGGCTTCTCTAGGAACTTAGAATTTCGGATAGTGTTATTGACTTTCCTAGTTAAGCATGTTGATTCTTGAACACAGCTACTTATGAGTCTTGGCTGTGGCCCTAAGCACTTTGTCTTCCAGTATTACCACCGGATACACAAATGCCACAGACACATAACTGGGTGAACCTTTTCAGATTGTGACTCAGCTTTGCTAAAGTCCCCAGTTAGTGGTGTCCAGAGCTCTTAAGCACACTCTTTTGCTTTGGATCACGACTTTAACCATTCAGTCTCAAGCTTTTCACTTGGACCTTCATGACACAAGCACATGGTTAGGGACAGCGTGATTCAGCCGCTTAGGCCTGGATTTTAATTTCCTTGGGCCCTCCTATCCATTGATGCTCAAAGCCTTGGATCCTTGCTAAAATTTTTGCCACTTTTTTTTTTCACTGCTTTTTCTTGCTTCAAGAATCAATTTCATGGTGTTTTTCAGATCATCAATAACATTTCTCTTTTGTTCATCATTCTTTCAAGCACCAACAGTTTTAACATTCAATAACAACAAGATCAAAAGACATATGCACTGTTCATTTATTCATTCAGAAAACAAAAATTATTTGCCACCACATCAATATAATTAAATTAAATTCACTAATAATTTCGAAATCTATGTATTTCTTGTTCTTTTGAATTAAAACATTTTTCTTTTAAGAGAGGTGAAAGACTAATGGATTTTATTCATAGCTTTAAGGCATGGTTTACATACTAATGATCATGAAATAGAGACACAAAAACATAGATAAACATAGCATTAAAAACCGAAAACAGAAAGAAATAAAGAACAAGGAATGAATCCACCTTAGTGGCGTCTTCTTCTTGAAGGACCAATGATGTTCTTCAGCTCTTCTATGTCCCTTCCTTGCCTTTGTTGCTCCTCCCTCATTGCTCTTTGATCTTCTCTTATTTCTTGGAGAGTGAGGGCGTGTTCATGGTGTTCCACCCTTAGTTGTTCAACATTATGGCTCAAATCCTCTAAGGAGGTGTTGATTTGCTCCCAATAGTTGTTAGGAGGAAAGTGCATTCCTTGAGGCATTTGTTGATGATGCACTTCCTCATGTTCTTCCTGGAGGCCGTGAGGAGCTTCTCTTGATTGCTCCATTCTTTTCTTGGTGATGGGCTTGTCTTCCTCAATGGAGACATCTCCTTCTATGATAACTCCAGCTGAGTAACATAGATGGCATATAAGATGGGGGAAGGCTAGCCGTGCCATGTATGAAGGCTTGTCAGCTATTTTGTAGAGTTCATTGGCTATGACTTCATGAACCTCTACTTCTTCACCAATCATGATGCTATGAACCATGATGGCCCGATCCACAGTAACTTCAGATCGGTTGCTTGTAGGGATGATGGATCTTTGAATGAATTCCAACCATCCTCTAGCTACAGGCTTGAGGTCCAGTCTTCTTAGTTGGACTGGCTTGCCTTTGGAATCTACTCTCCATTGGGCGCCTTCCACACATATGTCCATAAGGACTTGGTCCAACCTTTGGTTAAAGTTGACCCTTCTTGTGTAGGGGTGTTCATCACCTTGCATCATAGGCAAATGAAACGCCAACCTCACATTTTCCGGACTGAAATCCAAGTATTTCCCCCTAACCATTGTGAGATAATTCTTTGGGCTTGGGTTCATACTTTGGTCATGGTTTCTAGTGATCCATGCATTGGCATAGAACTCTTGAACCATGAGAATTCCGACTTGTTGCATGGGGTTGGCTAAGACTTCCCAACCTCTTCTTTGAATTTCATGTCGGATCTCCGGATACTCATTTTTCTTGAGCTTGAAAGGGACCTCAGGGATCACTTTCTTTTTGGCCACAACATCATAGAAGTGGTCTTGATGGCTTTTGGAGATGAATCTCTCTTTCTCCCATGACTCGGAAGTGGAAGCTTTTGCTTTCCCTTTCCCTTTTCTTGAGGAAACTCCGGTCTTGGGTGCCATTGATGGTGAAAAAATAAAAAAGCTTAGGCTTTTTACCACACCAAACTTAAAATTTGCTCGTCCTCGAGCAAGAAAGGAAAGAAGAGTAGAAGAAGAAGAAGAGAATATGGTAGAGAGGGAGAAGAGTGAGTTCGGCTATATGGAGAAGAAGGGGTTTGTGTTGTGTGAAAATGAAGAAGAAAGGAAAGGTATTTATAGGGAGAGGGGGGAAAGGGAGTTCGGCCATTTTGGGTGGGAAAGGGTGGGAATTGAATTTGAATTTTATGAGGGTAGGTGGTGTTTATGGGGAAGAGGAGATTGATGTGAATGGTGAATGGGGTAATTGGGAAGAGGAGTTGAGGTGATTGGTGAAGGTTTTTGGGAAGGGTGACATTGGGAATGAGATTTGGATTAGGAGAGTGTGAATAGGATTAAAAGAAAAGGTAGGTGGGGATCCTGTGGGGTCCACAGATCCTGAGGTAGGAATCCTGTGGGGTCCACAGGTCCTGAGGTGAAAGAAATACCATTCCTTCACCCTATAGGCGTGTAAATTGCCTACATGCATCATTCTGGCGTTCAAACGCCCATTGATGCTAGTTCTGGGCGTTAAACGCCCATGTTATGCATGTTTCTGGCGTTGAACGCCAGTTTCATGCTTGTTTCTGGCGTTCAGCGCCAGATTGTCCTCTGTGTGCGCATCCTGGCGTTTAACGCCGGGTTGTTGCTTGTTTTGGGCGTTCAACGCCAGAAAGATGCTCTGTTCTGGCGTTGAACGCCAGAAAGATGCTCCTTCTGGGCGTTGAACGCCAGCCCGTGGGTCCTCCAGGGTGAAAATTTTTTTCTTCTGTTTTTGACTCTGTTTTTAATTTTTTTGATTTTTTTCGTGACTCCTCATGATCATGTACCTAATAAAACACAAAAATAACAAATAAACAAAATAAAATAAAATTAGATAAATAAAATTGGGTTGCCTCCCAACAAGCGCTTCTTTAATGTCATTAGCTTGACAGTGGCTCTCATGGAACCACAAGGTGATCAGGTCAATGTTAGTGTGGTCCCAACACCAAACTTAGAGTTTGGATATGGGGTTTGGACACCAAACTTAGAGTTTGGTTGTGGCCTCACAACACCAAACTTAGAGTTTGACTGTGTGGGTTCTTCTTGACCTTGAACTGAGAGAAGCTCTTCATGCTTACTCTCTTTTGTCACAGAGGGATTGCCATGTGCCTGAAACACAAGGTATTCCCCATTCAATTGAAGGACTAATTTTTCTCTGTTGACATCTATCACAGCTCCTGCTGTGGCTAGGAAAGGTCTTCCTAGGATGATGCATTCATCATCTTCCTTCCTAGTGTCTAGGATTAAGAAATCAGTGGGGATGTAAAGGCCTTCAACCCTTACTAGCACGTCCTCCACTACTCCATAAGCCTGTCTTATGGACTTATCTGCCAATTGTAATGAAAACAAGGCAGGTTGTACCTCAATGATTCCCAGCTTCTCCATTACAGAGAGTGGCATAAGATTTATCCCTGACCCAAGATCACATAGAGCTTTTTCAAAGCTCATGGTGCCTATGGTGCAAGGTATTAAGAACTTGCCAGGATCTTGTTTCTTTTGAGGTAGAGTTCTCTGAATCCAAGTATCTAGTTCACTAATGAGTAAGGGAGGCTCACTTTCCCAAGTCTCATTACCAAATAACTTGGCATTCAGTTTCATGATAGCTCCTAAATATTGAGCAACTTGCTCTCCAGTCACATCTTCATTCTCTTCAGAGGATGAATATTCTTCAGAGCTCATGAATGGCAGAAGGAGAATTAAAGGAATCTCTATGGTCTCTAGATGAGCCTCAGATTCCTCAGGATCCTTAATAGGAAACTCCTTCTTGCTTGAAGAACGTCCCAGGAGGTATTCCTCACTAGGATTTTCGTCCTCCTCCTCCTTGGTGCATTCGGCCTCTTTGATTATGTCAATGGCCTTGCACTCTCCTTTTGGATTTTCTTCTGTATTACTTGGGAGAGTACTGGGAGGAGTGTCAATAACTTTCTTACTCAGCTGGCCCACTTGTGCCTCCAGATTTCTAATGGAGGATCTTGTTTCATTCATGAAACTGAAAGTGGCCTTTGACAGATCAGAGACTATATTGGCTAGATTAGAAGTGTTTTGTTCAGAATTCTCTGTCTGTTGCTGAGAAGATGATGGATATGGCTTACTATTATTCAGCCTGTTGCGTCCACCATTGTTAAAACCTTGTTGAGGTTTTTGTTGATCCTTCCATGAGAAATTTGGATGATTTCTCCATGATGAGTTATAGGTGTTTCCATAAGGTTCACCTAAGTAATTAACCTCTGCCATTGCAGGGTTTTCAGGATCATAAGCTTCTTCAGAAGCTGCCTCTCTAGTACTATTGGATGCATGTTGCAATCCATTCAGATTTTGAGAGATCATGTTGACCTGTTGAGTCAACACTTTGTTCTGAGCCAGTATGGCATTCAGAGCATCAATTTCAAGAACTCCTTTCTTCTGAGGTACCCCATTGTTCACGGAATTCCTCTCAGAGGTGTACATAAACTGGTTGTTTGCAACCATGTCAATGAGTTCTTGAGCCTCTTCAGGCGTTTTCTTCAGGTGAATAGATCCACCTGCAGAATGGTCCAATGACATTTTCGAAAACTCAGAGAGACCATAATAGAATATATCTAATATGGTCCATTCTGAAAACATGTCAGATGGACATCTCTTGGTCAGCTGCTTGTATCTTTCCCAAGCTTCATAGAGGGATTCACCATCTTTTTGTTTGAAGGTTTGAACATCCACTCTCAGCTTGCTCAGCTTTTGAGGAGGAAAGAATTTATCCAGGAATGCAGTGACAAGCTTATCCCATGAGTCCAGGCTATCCTTGGGTTGTGAATCCAACCATACTCTAGCTCTGTCTCTTACAGCAAAAGGGAAAAGTAAGAGTCTGTAGACTTCAGGATTAACTCCATTTGTCTTCACAGTGTCACAGATCTGCAAGAACTCAGTTAAAAACTGGTAAGGATCTTCAGATGGAAGTCCATAAAACTTGCAGTTTTGTTGCATTAAAGCAACTAGTTGAGGCTTAAGCTCAAAGTTATTGGCTCCAATGGCAGGAATGGAGATGCTTCTTCCATCAAACTTGGATGTTGGCTTTGTGAAGTCACCAAGCATTCTCCTTGCATTATTATTATTATTTTCGGCCATCACCTCTTGTGCTAATGTTTCTGAAAGGTTGTTTCTGGATTGTTGTAATTTAGCTTCTCTTAATTTTCTCTTCAGAGTCCTTTCAGGTTCTGGATCAATTTCAACAAGAGTGCCTTTATCCTTGTTCCTGCTCATATGAAAGAGAAGAAAACAAGAAAAGAAAAAGGAATCCTCTATGTCACAGTATAGAGATTCCTTTATGTTAGTAGAAGAAGAAAGGGTATAAGAAAGAAGAAGGGGGTTCGGTTTTTAGATGAAGAGAGGTGAAGAGAAGTGTTAGTAATTAATTAATTAAATAGAAGAGGAGAAGAGAAGGAAGAGTTCGAAAATAAATTTGAAAAAGAAGTTAGTAGTTTTCGAAAATTATAATTAGAATTTAAACATGAAACAATTAATTAATTAAAAAGAATTTTTGAAAAAGAGAGAGATATTTTCGAAAATAGAAGAGGGAAAAGTAGTTAAGTAGTTTTGAAAAGGATAAGAAACAAACAAGAAGTTAGTTAGTTGATTGAAAAAGATTTGAAAACAAAATTTAAAAAGATAAGAAGATAAGAAGTTAGATAAGATATTTTGAAATCAAATTTTTGAAAAAGATAAAATTTTTGAAAAAGATAAGATAAAAGATAAGATAAAAAAAAAGTTTTAATAAAAAGATATTTTGAAAAAGATTTAATTTTTAAAATGACTTAACTAACAAGAAACTACAAGATAAGATTCTAGAATTTAAAGATTGAACCTTTCTTAACAAGAAAGTAACAAACTTCAAATTTTTGAACCAATCACATTAATTGTTAGCTAATTTTCGAAAATTAGATATAAAGATGAGAAAAAGATTTTGAAGATAATTTTGAAAAATAATTTTTGAAATTTTCGAAAATAAAAAAAAATGAAAAAGACATGATTTTTGAAAAAGATTTTGAAAAGATAAGATTTTTAAAATTGAAATTTTGACTTGACTTGTAAGAAACAACTAGTTTTGAAAAATTTTTGACCAAGTCAACCCAAAATTTCGAAATTTTGGAGGGAATTAAGGAAAAAATATTTTTGATTTTTAAATTTTTAAAGAAAAACACAAAAATGACCCAAAACATGAAAATTTTGGATCAAGACACAAGATGCATGCAAGAATGCTATGAATGTCAAGATGAACACCAAGAACACTTTGAAGATCATGATGAACATCAAGAACATATTTTTGAAAAATTTTTGATGCAAAGAAAACATGCAAGACACCAAACTTAGAAATTTTTAATGCATGGAAAATATGAATGCAAAAATGCACAAGAAAAATAAGAAACAACACAAAACAAGAACTCATCAAGATCAAACAAGAAGACTTGTCAAGAACAACTTGAAGATCATGAAGAACACTATGAATGCATGGGATTTTCGAAAAATGCAAGAAAAATTTTTAAAAGCATGCAATTGACACCAAACTTAAAAATTAACACAAGACTCAAACAAGAAACATAAAATATTTTTTATTTTTATGATTTTTCTAAATTTTTTTTTGGATTTTTATTATATTTTTTTTTTTCGAAAATATAGTTTTAAAAAAAACGAAAAATAAAAAGAAAAATTTTTGAAAAAGATTTTTGAAAAGAAAAGTACCTAATCTGAGCAACAAGATGAACCGTCAGTTGTCCATACTCGAACAATCCCCGGCAACGGCGCCAAAAACTTGGTGGACGAAATTGTGATCACTTGTTATTTGTTTATAAAGGATGTATACTCTTATGGCACTGTTTATTTTCTTCACAACTCCGTTCAACTAACCAGCAAGTGTACTGGGTCGTCCAAGTAATACCTTACGTGAGTAAGGGTCGAATCCACAGAGATTGTTGGTATGAAGCAAGCTATGGTCACCTTGCAAATCTCAGTTAGGCAGATTAAAAAGTTATGGGTTCGAAAATATAAATAAAGATTAGAAATAATAAAAAGGATAGAATACTTATGTAGATTCATTGGTGGGAATTTCAGATAAGCGGAATGGAGGTGCTGTAGAGCTCTCGGACGCCTGCCTTCCTATTCCTTCTACTCAATCCTTCTTACTCCTTTCCATGGCAAGCTTTGTATAGGGGTTCACTATCAGCTGTGGCTACTTTCATTCCTCTCGGGGAAATAACCTGTGCGGCTGTCACTCGCACAGCTAACCAGTCTGGAGGCATCACCCATGGTTGATAGCTACATCCCATCCTCGCAGTGAAAGCTAATGCACGCACTCTGTCACAGTACGGCCAATCACCGGTTGGTTCCCGCTCCTACTGGAATAGAATCCCTCTTTTGCGTTTGTCACTAACGCCCAGCAGGTTAAAGTTTGAAGCACGTCACAGTCATTCATGAACGGAATCCTACTCGGAATACCACAGACAAGGTGAGACTTTCCGGATTCCCAGGATCCTACTCAGAACACCACAGACAAGGTTGGACTTTCCGGATCCAGATAAATGCCGCCATCCATCTAGCTTATACCACGAAGATTCTGTTGGGGAATCTAAGAGATACACATTCAAGCTTCTTTGCATGTAGAACGGAAGTGGTTGTCAATCACACGCGTTCATCAGTGAGAATAATAATGAGTGTTATTAACTCATCACATTCATCATGTTCTTGGATACGAATGAATATCTTGGAATAAGAATAAAAGAGGAATTGAATAAAAGACAATAGAACTTCATTAATCTTTGAGGTACAGCAGAGCTCCACCCCCTTAATCTATGGTGTGCAGAAACTCCACTGTTGAAAATACATAAGCAAGAGGTCCAGGCATGGCCGAATGACCAGCCCCCTAAACGCGATCACAGGATCAAAAATACAATCCAGGATGTCTAATACAATAGTAAAAGGTCCTATATATACTAGACTAGCTACTAGGGTTTACATGAGTAAGTAATTGATGCATAAATCCACTTCCGGGGCCCACTTGGTGTGTGCTTGGGCTGAGCTTGATCAATCCACGAGCTAAGGCATTTCTTGGCGTTAAACTCCGGGTTATGACGTGTTTTGGGCGTTTAACTCCGGATCATGACGTTTTTCTGGCGTTTTACTCCAGACAGCAGCATGTACTTGGCGTTTAACGCCAAGTTACGTCGTCATTCTTCGATTAAAGTATGGACTATTATATATTGCTGGAAAGCCCTGGATGTCTACTTTCCAACGCCATTGAGAGCGCGCCATTTGGAGTTCTGTAGCTCCAGAAAATCCATTTCGAGTGCAGGGAGGTCAGAATCCAACAGCATCAGCAGTCCTTTTGTCAGCCTTTTTCAGAATTTTGCTCAAATCCCTCAATTTCAGTCAGAATTTACCTGAAATCACAGAAAAACACACAAACTCATAGTAAAGTCCAGAAATGTGAATTTAACATAAAAACTAATGAAAACATCCCTAAAAGTAGCTTAAACTTACTAAAAACTATATAAAAACAATGCCAAAAAGCGTATAAATTATCCGTTCATCAGAGTCCCATGGAAAGGATCAAGACAAGAGTTTTGTGCCGAGAGGCTTAGACTTCAAAAGGAGTGGGTGTCCAGCTCAGCCTTCCCAAGGTTGGAACAATTGCCAAAGAAATGACAACCGCTCGCAAAATAGTAAAGGAAAGCAGACGAAGGCTACTTCGAATGATTTCGGTGCCAAAGATGCGGAAGATACCATCCGAACCAGCCATGTTGAATCGAGTTTGGATTGGGCTATTATTGTGGGAGACCAGGGCATATCTCCCAAGATTGTCCATATAGAAAAATTAAGGAGATGGCCAATCTCAACGAGAATGAGGTAATTGTGAAATTGATAAGTATAATTAAAATTTAACTGCTTGACATAATAATGGTGTGTGGTATTTGTTTGTAACGTAAGACTGAATTACGTAATTTTCAACTAAACTATCGATTGATGGCTTAGATTTAATTTATTGAGAGTAGAGGAGACTTATAAATGGCATTGGTATAGTTGGGAATTGAATTAGAATGAAATTTTGTGAAACTGAATAATTGTGTAGGAATTGGAGGACGATTAATTTCTAAAAAATTGATGTTACATGTTTTGGATAATTAAAATGTGATTTGAGAATGATGTTTGCGTGTTGACGATGAGTAGTAGTGGAGTTAGTTTCGACTTGCATGTGCATATGCCAACTTCTCAACCTATAGTACTTAAACTTGAATTTGATTGAATTTGACATTGATTGGCATTCGATTTTAGTTATGATGAATGAAATTATTTGTGTCTATAATTAGTTGGTTGCTATTGAGACTGTGTATAAAATATGATGAATATGTTTATGATTGAATGATTATGAGATTATGGGATACATAAGCAAGTTCTAGTTTTGATGATGATGTATTGCGTTATAACGTGCATATATTGTAAATTGTGTGTTGATAGAGGTCGGTGCAAGTTTGTGTTAGATTGAGAGTGAGAATTTTATGAGATGTCAAATATATGAACATGATTGTTGAAGAATGAGGATTTGACATGAATGTATAACTAATGTAGATAAGGGTGGATAACTTGAGTAGGTACAATGATTTGCTAATCTGTCTATTAATTGCTAGCTTAGATTGATAGATTTTTTTTGAGAGCCTTGTTGTATTTTAGATAATTATTAGGGGCGTTTAAAATTTTTTTGTTATTTTTTTCATATACATTAGCTAAATTTATTGTGTAATAATTAAAAAATATTAATAATTTTAAAATTTTTTAATTATAATAATAATACACGAGACGACAAGTTGCAGGGAGAGGCATTACGACACGAGAAATTACAGAGGGAGACGCATGTCACGGCATAATTCTAATCAATGCCATATATGATTGATCATCTAATCGTGGTTATTAGAGGCATCACGACACGAAGAATTGCAGGGAGAGGCGCATGTCATGGCACGAAGAATTGTAGGGGAAGGTGTGCGCGTCACATGACGAGATGTTGCATGGAAAGGCGCAGTGCTCAGGGTTAGAGGGGGAGGGGCGCGGTGCCGCGGAGAGGAGAGTTAAGGGAAGATGCAGCGGCGGAGAGAAGAGTGAATATCTATTGTACAATAATTTATGATGTTCAATTTAAATTAAATACATCTAAGATTTAACATAATCCTAAGAATATAATATCTTAATAATTTTTTTAAGTAAGAGTGAAAAAATTAAAATGATATATCCTCTATTCAATTTTTATAAGTAAAAAAAAATAGTAATATTTTTTAATTCTTACACAATAAATTTAATTAATGTATTTAAAAAATAAAAGAATAAAAAAAAATCTTAACTAATCATTAATAATTATCCTAAAAGACAATAAAATCCCCCAAAAAATCTATCAATCCAAGCTCATACTTAATAGACAAATTAATAGTTTATCATGTCACACCTGTTATAATTATTTTATATAACATAACCTTCATACTTTTATAAAAATAATTCTCTAATTATATATTTATTATATCTAAAATTATATAAATATTCTAGTAATAATTAATAAAATATTAAATAAGATAATTTTAAACTATTTAAATTAATTTTTTATTATTTCTCAAATAATATTCTATTTCGTTGATAATATGTAAAATAAAATCAATATTTATGGTCAAATATTTATTGCGCTTCCAAATTAGTAATCTTCTCAATAATTATGAGAATATATATATAATATCATAAGCATCTAATTTTATTAATTTAATATGTGAATGCATTAATATTTAAATCTTACCATCAATATACATTCATGCATCTCTACACAATTGTTTTAGATGAAAACACAATGTTTGATACGAAATGCATATATAAATATAAATCGTTCCAGGAGGATCAACAAGGGTTCATATGAAAAAATATTGATCACCATGTCAGATACTTGTTCCGTATTATTTGATTCTTCCATTTTCATATGGCACTTTCATTTTCTATCAAAATTTTTTTTTCTTTCTATCCTCATTCATTGACCTACCTACATATACAACCTTCAACCTTAATGATCTTTAAATCGATCATCATATCAAGTCAATAAAGTACCAAAGGATTAGATTATTTTTGATCTTGTTCCTGTTATCTGTTTTTAATCATAACCGATTTTGGGATTTTATGGTGGCAATAATGAAAACAAATTTCTGCATTGTTGGTGATGATACTGCAGAAGATTATTTTTCCTTGCAAGCTTCACCATAATTTTTAGGATTTTATGCTATGTTCTTAAATATTATGGTGAACTCAGGTGAAATAAATGAGATATAATTTTGTTACATCTTATTGATTTCAATAGGAGGTTTTTGGTTACAAAAACCTTTCAGATCCAATGTGCCAGTTGAACACTGACAAATAAGATTTAATTGATATATGTACAATAATATTTCATATTTTTTTTATTATAGTAAGGTGAAAACTGAAATCTAATGTATGTTACAATGGTGTATTAACTATTAAATTTGAAATTTTCATATTTTCTATTTGTACTTTTTATACATAATGGATGTCTCTTTTGAATTTGGTGTTGTCATAAAATCACATTTATTTTAATATTTTAAACTGATAGAAGAAGATATATAATTAATTATATTTTTAACAGATTTTTGTTTCAAAATTTACCATTTTGCATTTTTTTTTCTATTTTTTTATTTCCAATATTAGCATATATTTTTTTTATCATCAAACGAGAAGTGTCCAAGAATATGTGAGAATATTATTTCTATTCTAATTATTAATAAAAAAATAGATGGAAGCACAAAGACCAATTTACATTTTATTGTATTTTTTTTGCATGTATAACTAAATTAAATAAAAGATATAACAATTTTTTTTTTTAAATTGCTTGAACTTAACTTATAATCATATATTATTGGATGGATCTAACTAAAATTTAAGGATAAATTATCAAAAATATTCTTAAAAGATTTTTTCTTGTTAAAATTACATCCTGAAAGATTAAACTAACAATGCAAAAAATTTCTTAAAAATTTAAAATCAGACCAAATTAAAGATAATCAAAGAATATTATTTTTTTATAAATATCAAATAGTGAATAATAACAATCCTTAAATGTTGTGTACATAAACGTGTAATATGAATAAATATAGCAAGTTATAATATCTAAAATTGAAAGATGTGCATACTTGTCTAATCTATTAAAAATAAAAAATCTAACGTCTAGGTGAATAATTAGACATACATCCTATGATGAGTATCAATTAAAGAAATACATTAAGAAAAATAAAAATATAGCACAAGGATCAATAGGATTTATGGTAAAATTAAACACTAAAAGATAGTTTATTCGTTGAATTTATTCTCAAAATTTTTTCAATTAAATTAATCTATAAAAAATTTAAAATTAATTACATTTCTCTTTTTGTTAATAGATTAAAGTTCTCCGTTAACAATTACCAACGACACCAAGAGTATCTTCTCAATTTCCATAAATTGTTGATCTCCTTTCATCGTTTTTGAATTTTTGATCATGATGAAAAACAATTGTTTTTTGCATTTGCTATGGATCTCCAAATATTTTTCATAAGACTGATAAAAAATACACAAATCAGGAGACAATATGAATCATAATAATTTTACAAATAATTCTGTTAGATAATTAATTAAGGGTGCATTCAATAAGTGAAAAAAAAATGTCAATTTACGAAAAAAATAATACCTCAATTTCAGAGCCACCTTAATTTCATTTTTAATCCCATTCACGGTAAAATAAACAATCACAAAAAACAAAAATAAACACCCAAAACATAATAAAAAATAGGATAAAAAACTCAAATAAGTCAGGGGAGCAAAATTTTACACAAATCCGCTAAACTAAAATCTACTTCATGAATTTACCAATGCACATTTATATGTAGTTCGAACCAGCCTGATTCGAACTCCATTTCTACATAATTCGAACCAGCTTGGTTCGAATTATACACAAACACTAATTCGAACCAGCTTGGTTCGAATTATACACTCATTAAAAAATTAATAATTTAAAAATTAAAAAATATATATTTTATTTTATACATTAAAAAAAGCTAATAAAATATTTAATTAGGAGACTTCTTTAAAATATTAATGAGCTATTAATTCGAATTCCATACAATACTCTTTTGTCCATTTTTAATAGCTCATGAATATTTTTTAATAAATTTTTTAATAAATTTATTTAAATTATACTACAAAAAAATATTTGATCCTATTCAAAATAATTTAAAAAAAATTGCTTAAAAAATGTTAGGAGTACTATAAAAATTTGTAACATTCTAATAACTTAGGTAAATACATGCATGTACTCAAATTTTAAACAAAATACTCTACATAGTCAATAATAATTTAAAAATGAAAGAAAATATTTTATTCCATATAAAACAATTAAAAAATATTTTATTCTATACAAAATAATTTAAAAAAAATGGCTTAAAAGATGTTATGAGTACTATAAAAGTTTGTAATATTCTAGTGATTTAAGTAAATATATGATAAAAATATTTTTTCTTTAATTTCTAAATTATTATTGACTATGTAGAGTATTTCTTTAATGTCCTAAGTCATTAGGATATTACAAATTTTTATAGTACTCCTAACATTTTTTAAACCCTTTTTTAAATTGTTTTGCATAGGATCAAATATTTTTTGTAGTATATTTTAAATAAATTTATTAAAAAATATTAATGAGCTATTAAAAATAGACAAAAGAGTATTGTATGGAATTCGAATTGATAGCTCATTAATATTTTAAAAAAGTCTCGTAATTAAATATTTTGTTCGCTTTTTTTTAATGTATAAAATAAAAAATATATTTTTTAATTTTTAAATTATTAATTTTTTTAATAAGTGTATAATTCGAACCAAGCTGGTTTGAATTAGTGTGTACGTGTGTTTGTGTATAATTCGAACCAAGCTGGTTCGATGTAGAAATGGAGTTCAAATCAGGCTGGTTCGAACTACATATAAATGTGCATTGGTGGATTCACGAAGCAGATTTTAGTTTGGCGGATTTGTGTAAAATTTTGCTCCCCTTGATTTATTATTGTGATTTGCCCTAAAAAATATCTAAAATTATTGTAAAAGATTATCTAAAAATATTTCATTTATGATAAAGAAGAATGCATTCCTTTCGAATATAAAAATATCCAAAACCTAACAAAAAATATATCTAAAATAATTAAAAAAATTAAAAACCTAATAAAATGAGACATCTAAAATTATTGAAAAAAGAACATAAAAACCTAAGAAAAGAAATGTAACACCCTAATCTTTAGCACGTCATGATCGTACCAAAAGTAAGGAGTTATTAACTTGTTCTCCTTATTTACTATTTAATATTGAGCCTTTAGGTTGATATCGCGTTTCAGTTTATAAGAAAATACCAGAAAATTATTTGTAGTAATTTAAATCATACAATTATTAATAATAATAAATGCTATACAAATGAATTCAATATAAAACTCAAATACAATACCTATCCCTCTGGATAAAATAAAAACCCTAAAGCAACAAGGACGATGGAACTCTATAAAAATAACAGGAATCACAAGTAAATTTACTAGTCGTCTGCATCTTCTAACTGAATCTTCGAACCTGTGTCACTGAAAGGGTGGAAGATTTTGGGGTGAGAACAAACCTCATGTTCTCAGTAGGAAATGGGAATACCGTAAAAGTAATGAATTTAATGCAAATAATTAACTTACTTAATAAAACTATTTTGTTAACCCTTTGGAAATACTTTTATTTCTACTTTAGATAAATACTTACTTTTCTTTAAATTTCTAAACTCAAAACAAATTTTAAATATAAAACTAGTCACCTTTTCTGTCTCTCAGCCACATAGTTAATCCTCAGTCAAATGTCAACTCGTAATCACTTTAACACACTCACAAACAAATAGTGCAAGTAAGAGATTCAATTCAATGTACAAGCAAGTCACAATATGACAAACAATACAATTACAAAGTAATAAAACAAGCAAGCGCAATCAAATGCAAATGTGCAAACAACATGATGCATGTCTATCCCTAACGCAGGCCATGAGCTCATGTGTCAGTTGCCTACCCGCTCTCGACATTACCCGGGCACAAGTCCCAGATATGGCTTTCCAGATGCATCAGTGTGCTTATAAGTCGTACGGCTAGGCCGCATCAGTGTGACTTTCCAAATCAATAAGCGTACATCTGGAAAACAGTTCTCAGTGTGTGGGCGTCCCCACTTTACATTTGGCACTAAGGCCCAAACAATGTCACATCTGCTCTCCTGTGGCAGACGCTTCTTTAATTAATATATTCTTTTAATCTTTGTTCTCTGCTCTCCTGTGGCAGAGATTCCTTTTCTTAAAAAACCAAGCTCAAAACAACACTTAGAACAAAATTTCTCCTTACAAAATTGGATTTAAAACATTATGTTTTTCTTAATAAATCTAGTTTAAAAATAGAATACACCTTTTCTCAACTAAATAAATCTCAAATAATTTAATTTTCCAAAACCAAATCTTTTAAAATAACTTTTCAAATAAAACTTCAGATTTTATAAAATTTCGGCAGCACTTCCCCTAAAACTCGGGTTTAGCCACCCTTTTCGGGTCCCAACTGAACCATTTTCAACCTCTTTTCAATCAAGAAATCAAATACATATTCATCAAATTCAGTCACAAACACAACTCAAATTCATCATTCAGTAATTCCAAACAATCATAAATTATTTGCAAATACTCACTGGACTTTCATGGCATTCATAGTTTAAAACAGTTAATTTCAAAATAAAATCCCCTACCTTCGTACGGAACCAAAATCCTCGAAAGCTCCGAAAAAGCTTTCTGACTGAGCTGCTGAAGAAGAAAGCATCAGAAATCGTTTGTGCTTCCTAGAACTCCAGTTAACCGAACTCAAAGAGAAGAGGAGTTACGTTACCGTCAACTTTCACCGATCAAAAATAATGCCAATACGTAGAGGAGGAGGATACGAACACTTTTACCGGATTAGATTTTTCATTAGAGTTACGGATTAGAAGAAATTGGAGAAAGAAGCTTCACGGTCCCATGGCCTCACGTTTCACTCTCTTGGCTTTCCTTTCTCTTGTTTTTCTTTCTTTTGGTTCGGTGATTCCAGGAAGCAAATGAAGGATGATATAATGCTTAATGAAATAAAAGAATAGGTATATATATATATATATATATATATATATATATATATATATATATATATATAAGCCATGTTTGGCTTTATTTTCTTTGGTTATGGTTCGGTGACAAGAAAAAATAATGAAGCAAAAGTTGATAATGATGTTTAATGACTAACATAATATGTATCAAGTTTATAAATATATATGTATGTATACTAAGCCACGTTGGTGGCTTTCTTCCTTTCCCAAATGGCATTCGGCCAAGGGATATAATGGAAGCTAGGATAATAATAATAATAATAATAATAATAATAATAATAATAATAATAATAATAATAATAATAATAATAATAATAATAATAATTCTTATATATATTTTTGAAATATCTTGTTATAATAATAAAAATAATTTAAAATTTTTAATAGATTTTAAACTTAAAGTATTATAAAATTTATTTGATTACTTTAGAAAAATAATTTTCTTTAAATACAATAATAAATTATGAATAACTAATTATTTAATTTTTTTAAAAATTCGGGATGTTATAAGAAACATCTAAAATCATTAAAAAAAATAATTCGAAACCTAAAAAAAAAAAGAAAAATCAAAATTAAAACAAAAGAAAAAATACATCCAAAATATATAACAAGAAAAAAAAACAACCACAAAAAATAAAAAGAAATATCCAAAATGATTGTAAAAGATTATCAAAATTTTTTTCAAGTATAATAAAAAAGAATGCATCATTTTCAAATATAGAAATATCCAAAACCTCATAAGAGAGAGATATCCAAAAGCATTTAAAAAAAATTCAAAACCTAACAAAACAAGACATCCCAAATTATTGAAAAAAGAGCATCCGATAATTAGAAAAAGAAACATCTAAAACTATTAAAAAAACTATTCAAAACCTAAAAAGAAGAAACATCCAAAATATAAGAAAAAAATTCAAAACATATAACAAAAATACATCCAAAATCAAGAAAAAAGAAACATCTAAAACTTGTAAAAAGATTCATCTAAAATTTAGAAAAAGGTTCGCGGATGGCGAGTGTGATGTCGAGGCCTCTTGCTAAGAGTCTTTTGGTGGACTTGGATTGGGTTGATGTTATTGTGTGCAAAAAAACACCACCAACAGAACGTGAAGCTCTTTTTTATCGTCGAAGCCATGGTTTCACAAACAGAAAATTAACATAGGAATAGAGATATTATTAGAGCGTTATTGTTTTTTTTTATGAATCTTGATTAGTGAGTATGCATGACGACAAATTACAGGAGACAGCGTTGTGGCACGAGAAATTGCAAGGGGCACACATCATGACACAAGAAATTGTAGGGTAAGGCGTGCAAATCACGAGACGAGGTGTTGCATGGAGAGGCGCGGCGTCAGCGCGATCAAGGCTGGAGGGGAGGGATGCGGCACCACAGAGAGATTGAAGAGTTGGGAAGAGAATGCGGCAGCGCACGAGCAACGATGGACCTTGAAGGCTCTCGGGAGGAATCGCAAAGGAAGGTAACAGCGTCGCGGTGGAGAGCAATTGGAAGGGGAGGTCGTAGTAGGGATTGAGGTTGGATGGCGCGTGTTTCTGAATCTAATCCTAATTTTTGAGAATTTCAAAATTCGATTTTTGTTTTTTAATTTCTGAAAAGTTGTTCATGTTAGTTATGCATAGAGTTGGTTACTTATACTTTTTTTTTTATCAAAGAAAAGTATCTTTTTACATTAAATGTTAAAAAATTTTAAGATACATAAAATCCATATAAATCACTTATGCACATTTAAATGAAATTTACATCGATTATTATGTTCATTCCAAATAAATCTGGGTGAAATATTTTGGATTATTTTAGAGGGTAGTTAAAACTAATATAGCAAAAATTTTGAGACTGATTATACACAACTTTATAATAGAATTAACATTTTTTAAAATAAATGTCAAATAAGTGTGAAGTTATTATACACATTCAAATGAAATATAAACGAATTCTAATTTTTGTCTTAAATTCATTACTAATCTGTTTAAATTTTTTTTTTGTGCCATAAAAAAAATTTGACAAGAAATTTTTGGACCAAATTTAGTTGAATTTGAATCTATTTTTTATAATCTACACTGAAATCCATTAAAAAAAAATTATTTTTAAACAACAAATATATTTATTTGGTACTTAATTTGATGGTTAATTTTTTTATAAACTAAATTGATATGATTAGACAATAATAAATTAAATTCACTTTTTAACAATAAATTTTTTTCATAATTATTCTGGACAAGATTTCAGACTTTATTTTTTTCCTTAAATACTCTAATTACGAACAATAATTTTTTTCCCCGTAATTCTAGCCTTTATTTTTTTTTTTCTATAATAATGAAAATCTGAATCCCTTTAGAATTCATGCATCTAGTTATAATTTTATTAGGTATAATGTAATTTGTATGAGATGCAATGAATGTATAAATATCTTTCTATGTGGTGTAAAATCTATGTCAATAATTAGTCGGAAAAATAATTTATTAGAGAAACAACAAAAATCTATGTCAATAATTAGTCGGAAAAATAATTTATTCATTCAAGAATTTAATATTAGATATTTAAAATCTAACCATCGTCACATATTTAAAATACATGCTAATTGATTGATCGTTCCCTGCCATTTATCCAAGTGTGTATAATATATAAGTCATAATATAATTGTATTTATTATTTTGCTTTGTTATGTGCAAATGATGTATGTTTTTATTTCTCTTGTTGAGAATCAAACGCTTTATTTAAAGAATAATAATTTAAATGGATCCTTAGTAAATTTCATATTAAATAACTTGATCTCCAACAATTTCTATTTAAAAGTTATTGAGAATTATTTCGCTTAGATAGATTTTGGTTTTTCTTTTGCTTTTATTTAAATTTTTTAATATGTGTGTAGAACAATTAGATTCTTAAATAAATTTATTACAAGATAATTAAGTTCTAAAAAATATGTCATGATAAGACAAATTAATCACCCTTCAAAAACCAAATAATTTGTCTTGTAGTCATTCTCGAAATTTTTTAAACTAATAAAATTTTGTTCTAATATTTTTTAAGAACCAATTTAATTGCTTTCTGAACTAATTGTGAAAAAACTTAATTAAATTTACTTTATAACTCTTTCATTACTAGAAACACATCTGGTATGGATGGATTTACTTTTGGAAAAAATTCTAACTGAAATTTCCATTGAATTTAGTGTCGCCACAGACAACACAAATGATAAATTTTAGTTTTTCGCCAAATATTACTATCGGACAAATAATTAAGATGGAAATTTCACAAAAAATTATAGGCGTAATTAAATAAGTTGGCAGCAAATCTTAATTTTTATTCGACAAAAATTTCAATTTGAAAATTCTTCAACGTTCCGTATTACCATAGAATAAATTTGATGGTAATACCAATGATAATGACCTTATTGAAATTGAATTTGTTGTCCTCTCTCCTTCAATTCTAAAAATAACCCTTCCCCAAACCCCTCTCCCCTCCCCACCTAGCTACCATGCACCTCTATCAACAACCTTCATCCAGCCGTCACCGCAGAGCCCTCGGTACTCGTCATTTCAATGCCCTAACCGCATCCTAACATGTCACGTTGTGTCTGCCTCCACCACATACCGCACCCTAATTTCTATTTTTTGACACTCTCTCTCTGTCCTTAAAGTGATTGCCACTGCCGCATTGAAGCTATTGTCATCACTGGCGCTCTCTCTCACTGATACAGTTTTTACTAAGTCCTTAATTAGTTATGCTGTTTCTGTTTGTATATATATTAGTTATAGTTTTCCCTCGCCTTATCATTATGTTCTTATAAGAGGGATAGGAGTCGTGATTGTTGTAATACCCGGTCTAACCGAAATTAATTAGATAATAAGTTAAATAGGAGAGAATATGGTTGGAATATTTGGCAATTGGAATTTGATGATTTAAATATGATATTTGGATTCAGTGAATTTTTTCGAGTCGGAAAACATAGTTTTCTGCGTAAAAAGCGCGCAGTGAAATTTTGACCGGAAGTACCGGCTGAGATCTGTCTGGTACTGCAGTTGAGAAAATTGATTATGAGTAAATAAGATTAAGAAATGAGGAATTGTAATTAGAGGAGGTAGAAATATTTAAAGTGCGATTTAGAGCGTTAATCTTAAAGGTTTTGGTCCAAAATTGGGCCAACGGACAAAAATAAGTGAACCGGGCCTGAGTGGGCCCAAGACCCAACATATATAAACATTAGTTATGAGCATTTCAGCTCATTTTACCCTAAAAGAAAGGGTTGGGGCGCTGAAATTGAGAAGAGAGAAGAGAAGAGAGAAAACCTAACTCTCTTTGATCTTCAAACCACCATAACTTGAGCTACGGAGCTCCGATTGACGAGCCGTTTGTAGCCACACGTCGCTCTTCTCATTCTCTACAATTCTATCTAAGTTTTGTGGTGAGTATTCCATTCATCTCTGCCCAGTTTTCGAAATTCCCCACTGTTACACGTTTTTGGATAGTTAGTGTTGAAATCTTGTGATTTTGGGTGTTTAGGAATACTCCAACATGGATTCTAAGTGGGTCCTATCCCTACTTCATATGGGCTGAGGTAAGAAGTGCTCAAACCCTTGTGATTTGTCATTTTTATGAGCCATAGGTTGATGTATGTATGTGAAATTGGTTATGTTAGTGTATTTGGTAATTTTGATGCACAATTGGGAGGTTGGTGTTGCTTGTGGAGCTTTGGTGAGGCTTGGAGCTAAGGGTTGGTGGAGACTTCCATAGAAGAGGCTTAATTGGTTTGGCTACAAGAGGTACGGTTTAAGTTTCATTTAAGTACCGTGTGGTGTGATGAGAATTCCTAGGCTAGATGCCCCTAGGATTAAGTTTGGATTGTGTAAATGGTTGGTGCTAATATGCATAGTTGGTATGTAATGTGAATTAATGATTGGGTTGAGAATTGCATGGCCTTGTATGCTTGGTGTATTGAGAATTTGATGTATTGGGTAATGAGTATTGATTTGTGGTTTATGCATTTAAATTGTGAAATTGGTCCGGAGGCCGGAAATTTTGGGCCGGAGGCCGGAAAGAGGTAAGGAAGGTAAGTTGATGTGTGCATTGTATGATGACACAAGTGATTGGATGAATTTCAGATAATGAATATGTGAATGATTAGGTTGGTTATTGATTAATAAGGTTTGAGGAGTTGAAGTGTGGAATTTGGTAATTTTGGGTGAAATTATGTAGATGAGGTATGTTTGGTTTTGGTTGAAAAATATTATGTGGTCATATATGTGATTATGATTATTGATGTCTTGATGATATGATGATGCATGAGAGATATGTATGTTGTGATATATGCTTGAGGAATGATTAAGGTTGATTTGTGGGTGAAACCACGTGATAGTGAGTATGATATTGATTATGTATAATGATGGTTGATTGAAAATAGTATTGTTGGAAATTGGGATGAGGAAGGATGTATGACATGTTGATGTGTTTGTAATTTAGCCATTTGTTTGAAATGGGTAAAAATCGTTATATGGCGGTTTTGTGAATTGCGGTAAGGTGTTAATGTATGAGTTGAGGAGGCTTGATGTTGATTTTGGTATATTTTGATTGGTTTCAAAAAGGGTTGAAATTGGCATGTTTTGGTTGATTTTGAAAAGAGTTGAAAATGACTTGTTTTGAAAATGGCACTTTGTGGTCTTGTGTGAAAATATGGTTTTTGGGCATACTTTGACGGGACATAACTTGGACTGCGAATTTCCATTTTTAGCCAAACTTCTTTAGAAGTGAAATTGGATCCGGGATGTCCATGCCGTTCGAAGAACGGGCGAAAAACGATTTAAAATGAGAAAGTTATGTCCGTCGGAAGATTGGGGGTTGAATTTGTGAATTCTGCAGCTTTTAACTTAGAAAATTTTTAGCAGAATGACCCTCCACGCGTAGGCGCACTTGGCGCATACGCGTTGTTCTTCAAGAAGGAACCATCCACGCGTGCGCGTGGTGTGCGCGGGCGCGTCGATGCGCTGCACCAAATGCCCAGCCATTTCTCCGAGAGTTGTGCCAGAGTTGTGCCAGTTTTGTGCCTGGGGCGCAAGTGCACCCACGCGTACGCGTGGCTAACGCATAGGCGTCGTTTGGCTATTTTTCAATCCACGCGTCCGCGTGAATGGCGCATACGCGTCGATGAGCTTTGTGACCATCCACGCATGCGCGCGGAGTACGGGTACGCGTGGCTCTGTTTTCATGCCAAAGTTGATTTTTGAGTTTTAAAAGCCAATTCTCATACTTCTAAGCCTCCGATCTCACCTCTTATGTATTAAATCATTATGATATACCTAGCAATGAGAAAGGAGCTTGGGGACGTGGTAACTTGCAAATGAAGCAAGGGAAAAAGTTATGATCAATTATGATCAAAGATGATTATATGAGATATAGAGGATGACGGTGGAAGTACCGTGTATACCATGAGCCGAAGGGCTATATTTACTGATAAATGGCTTGTTCTTGATTGAACCATGAGCCGGATGGCTGAGTTATTGCCGGGTTACGGCAAAGCCATTATTGATTATGGCTGAGTATAAATGCATATATGATGTTAAATGGATAATAATGGAAAATGTTAAAATGCGATGTGTGACCCAGGGTAGTAGGCAGTGGCGTTGTCCACTTGCTCCGGGTATGAGAATGTTTATGATAAATGAGTTTAATTATGGAGTTTTGAATGAATGTATTTGTGATACCTGGGTAGTAGTAAGGGTGGTGGTTCGTCCCGCTTGCTCCAGGTTAATGTTTGAGATTTGATAACAATGATGAATGCTTTTAAACTGAACGAATGTATATTCTGAGATCCTGGGCAGTAGCAAGAGTTGTGGTTCGTCCCACTTGCTCCAGGTCGGAGATTGTGACGCCTTGGTAGTAGCGGCAGTAGTGGTGAATCCACTCGCTCCAGGTTGAGCTTTTAAACACCCGCCTGGGTAGTAGCCGCAGAAGTGGTTATTCCACTGGCTCTGGGTTGAGCGGGTAGTAGCAAGGGGGGTTGTAGCTCAAACCTACTTGCTCCGCAAGGGGTGTTTCTGTCCAATGGTTAGCTACCAGGACATGTCGGGTTGGCTATATAACCGACAGATGATATCATCAGCCATAGGGTAGGCATACATCATTTGCATATGTTTGAATTATTTGGGTTTGCCTATTTGTTTTGGATTTCTACATCATATATGCTATGTTACCTGATTATGTGCTACTTGTTCTACTTGTACCTTATTTGTGTATTACTTGCCTGTATTGCTTGTGTTTGTACAACCGAGAGGCCCCTCATGCTGGTGTCGGTGGATGTTGGAGGCTGTTCTCGATGAGATGAATTGATGATACGATTGTATGATGATGATGATCATCGAATGAGATAATTTGAGCTCCCTGGGAAGACGCAGTGATGTGGTTTCACTAGCTCTAGGTGAGGGTACGATGTATTGATACAAAATTACTGAGGTAGAACAACTGGTGATGGTTTAGCTTATGATTCTGAGTCTGATTCGTGGAAGAGTCAACGAGTTGGGAAACATGTGAAATGTGAATTAGATTTAGCACTCCTTTATGACAGTTGTCTATTCATGGATTAGCGAGAACCTAGGAGGGATAATTGGTGAAGAAGTTTAGGATGCTTAGTGAGTTTTTATTGCAGTGCATTGTATTTATTTGGCACTTTTACCGTACTGAGAACCCATGGGCCCGGGGTTCTCATTCCGTATATATCTCTTGTTTTTCAGATACAGGTCCAGGTGCTCAGAAGTGAGCTGTGGTTCGTCTGAGAGACAGCGAAGATCTTTATTTTCTCTACTTTGTGTTTTGCTTAGAATCTCTCCACCTTTGTTTTGAAAAGATTATATTATGTATTGAACTCTTTTGAACTTGCCTATAGAGGCTCTCATGTTTCCTTTAGGAGAGATTAGGATATACTGTTGTCAACTACTTTCATACTGTACCCTAGCCGGTCTAAACTTCGCGGGTCACGACTAGTGGCTATTTATTTATGTTATATATATCTATCTGTTATCTATCTCTTAATCTCCTTTATGCCTTGTCCGTATATCGCTTTCGGCTTCACGGTTTATCTTTTTGTTGTCAAAACTTGAGTGATACGTCTTCGCAATTTTATTTCTACTCTTTTCAGACTTCTCGATTAATACTCGTTTCAAATTTACCTATATTTATATGTTAAAAAAAAATCCACCTGAGAGTCGTACCACCGTAATATCATTGACTTATGACTTGAGCATAATGATTTGTATATTAGGGTGTTACATTATGGTATCAGAGCAGTTCGTCCTCGTGAGCCTGAGGGATGGAACTACTTATGCTTCAATGCATACTCTGAGTCTGTGCCTGTGCTAGTTAGGGTATCTAACCGATACATCTAGCATGAAGTCCATGAGTGTACCTTTGGTACTTTGAAGCACTATACTTTCGATATTGAGACTGATCAACTTGATATCAATTGTTTGGTGTGTATAGGAACCAGATGGCGCCTCGTGGACCCGGTCAAGGACGTGAGAGAGATCGTACTAGCACGCAGGAACCGGAAATCAACCCGAATAATCTGGTAAACCTTATGGCGGCGTTGGAGAATATGGCTGCTGCTATGCAGGCCACTACGGAGGCTCTTGGGTAACAGATAAACAATAATGGCAATGGCGGAAGGGAAGCTCAGGGCTCGATGACATTGGCAACTTTCTTAAAGGTTAATCCACCTAAGTTCAAGGGAAACTTTCAGGCCATGGAGCGAACACTGCAAGCGCAGTTGGTGCCTGAAGAGCAGTGTGTTGAATTTGCTACCTATCTGCTCACAGGAGAAACATCGCATTGGTGGCAAGGGGCTCGACGTCTTCTGCAACAGGGGAATGATCCTATCACTTGGGATGCCTTCAAGGTGGAATTCTATAAGAAGTACTTTCCGAATTCCACTAGGACAGCCAAGGAATTGGAGTTACTGCAGCTGAAGCAAGGTGCTATGTCCGTATCTGAGTATACAGACAAATCTGAGGAGCTATTCAGGTTTTTTCGCATGTGTCAAGGAGCTCCGGGAGACTTCGAGGAATGGAAATGCATTAAGTATGAAGGAGGGCTCTGGAGCGATATCTTAAGTTCAGTGGGACCAATGGAGATCCAAACTTTTTCAGAGTTGGTGAATAAGAGTAGAATTGCTGAAGAGTGTGTGAAAAGGTGGGTTGCAGAGAAAGGGAGTCATAGAGAGCACAACCAAGGATTCGCACCACGGGGTCGAGAGTTTAAGGGGAGAGGATACATACAACACTTTCCCCAAGGACGGAATAACTTTGCGATGAGTGAGGAGTCCCAAAGAAACGGTAAGGGAAAACGGGCAGCGGCTGCTTCTGATGTTTCGAGCTGTCAGAGATGTGGAAGTCATCACCCAAATAGGCCGTGCCGATTGGGGTTAGGTGTATGTTACAAGTGCGGGTTACCAGGGCATGTATCAAGAAAATGCCAACAAGGAGAGAGTCAGGATGCGGGCCGATTGCGATAGTAAAATTGAGGTAATTGTAATAATCAGGCTTAAAGGATAGTGCGTGATTTTATAATACCGCATGTACAGTAAAACTGGGAATGTCGAGCTTAATATTAGACTGAGAAGCAAACCGGATGGTCCGAGTAAGGATTTGCCTTAATACAAATGGATAAATGCCTGTGATGTAAATGATTTTCTGTTGAGAATGATGTGTTGTGTTTGTTATGTAGTTGGTTGATTTATGGTTTTTTGGTGAAATGGATTGAACCCGTGACTTTTAGTTCTTTTGATTTAAATAGATAAGAAATGGTCCTAAATGATGGATTTGGAAACGTTGATTTGAAATGCCAGTCATGCTAAGTTGTGGTTGAGTGCTTGAGGAAGTAAGTGATAGAGCTAGTACTAGACGAGAGATCAGAATAAAGCAGCAAAAACTTGCGGAAGTAGTAACACAGGATAGCTACGAATAGGAGCTGTAAAAGTTTACTATAATATATTAAGTTTGAATACTAGAAGGGTTAAGCGGGTTATTGCAAGTAATGATCCCCAAATAGTTGGAATTGATTGCAGCGGCAAGCTTTGATGGTTCTAAAGCAGATGAGAAAATTATCATTGATGCATAATTGGATTTAGATGATGAGAGAGTGCAAGTTGTCGTGTTTGAGAGATGAGTACTATGATGTTTGATCATAGTGACCTTGGATTTAGATTGAGATTTATAATGATTAGTTTTGAAAGACGAACGTGAAAACCATTAAATTGAAATGCTGATGCGGTACTGAGATTGGTTTGAGGGAACCCATGACGGGTGGTAAACTCAAATTTTTGGGGAGGTACTGTTGAAAATTTTTCCCAAGAATTTGAAAGAGTGTTGGTTATGGTTTTGAAGATGATTTTTTATTTGAATAACTTTAACAAGAGAGATGTGTTTCAAATGCTTTTATTGATTATTAAAGGAAAGCAGATTCTTATGATTCTGATAAATTGTTATTTCAAACTCATTCGATTTCTAGAAATGAAAGGGGTTTTTGATTGATAAGTCAGAGACTTTATAACACCAAGTCATGTAGAAATTCGAGGGTTTGAGAATAAGAAAGTAAGTTTGGAGGTTATGCTTGGAGTTGAACTGTGATTAGAGGAATTGGCTTGGCAGAGAGAGAGGATAGTGATGGAGTATGATTAAGGTGTGGTGATGATCTTTGATTGATTATAGTGATGTGGGATGATGGCTATGATTAACGATGATGACAATATTATTGATGACATGATTTGAGATTTAATAGGGTGAGAGTTGATGAGACGATAAAAGTAAAGAACGAGGCAGTTGGTCGGCGTTGAACGAATGACCGAGACCCTCGGAGATAGAGAAATCAGAGCGCGGCAACAGAAGCGCGCAGAGTAAAAAGACCTTGGAACTGTTATGCGTTGGATATAAAGACAGACTACGCTTGCGTACTCGCAGTGATGGATGGATATTTCGAAGGCGAAAATTTCTGTTAGGGGGGTAGAATGTAATACCCGGTCTAACCGAAATTAATTAGATAATAAGTTAAATAGGAGCGAATATGGTTGGAATATTTGGCAATTGAAATTTGATTATTTAAATATGATATCTGGATTCAGTGAATTTTTTCGAGTCGGAAAACATAGTTTTCTGCATAAAAGCGCGCAGTGAAATTTTGACCGGAAGTACCGGCTGAGATCTGTCTGGTACTGCAGCTGAGAAAATTGATTATGAGTAAATAAGATTAAAAAATGAGGAATTGTAATTAGGGGAGGTAGAAATATTTAAAGTGCGATTTAGAGCGCTAATCTTAAAGGTTTTGGTCCAAAATTGGGCCAACGGACAAAAATAAGTGAACCGGGCCTAAGTGGGCCCAAGACCCAACATATATAAACATTAGTTATGAGCATTTCAGCTCATTTTACCCTAAAAGAAAGGGTTGGGGCGCTGAAATTGAGAAGAGAGAAGAGAAGAGAGAAAACCTAACTCTCTTTGATCTTTAAACCACCATAACTTGAGCTACGGAGCTCCAATTGACGAGCCGTTTGCGGCCACGCATCGCTCTTCTCATTCTCTACAATTCTATCTAAGTTTTGTGGTGAGTATTCCATTCATCTCTGCTCAGTTTTTGAAATTCCCCACTGTTACACGTTTTTGGATAGTTAGTGTTGAAATCTTGTGATTTTGGGTGTTTAGGGATACTCCAACATGGATTCTAAGTGGGTCCTATCCCTAATTCATATGGGCTGAGGTAAGAAGTGCTCAAACTCTTGTGATTTGTCATTTTTATGAGCCCTAGGTTGATATATGTATGTGAAATTGGTTATATTAGTGTATTTGGTAATTTTGATGCACAATTGGGAGGTTGGTATTGCTTGTGGAGCTTCGGTGAGGCTTGGAGCTAAGGGTTGGTAGAGACTTCCATAGAAGAGGCTCAATTGGTTTGGCTACAAGAGGTACGGTTTAAGTTTCATTTAAGTACCGTGTGGTGTGATGAGAATTCCTAGGCTAGATGCCCCTAGGATTAAGTTTGGATTGTGTAAATGGTTGGTGCTAATATGCATAGTTGGTATGTAATGTGAAATGATTGGGTTGAGAATTGCGTGGCCTTGTATGCTTGGTGTATTGAGAATTTGATGTATTGGGTAATGAGTATTGATTTGTGATTTATGCATTTAAATTGTGAAATTGGTCCGGAGGCCGGAAAGAGGTAAGGAAGGTAAGTTGATGTGTGCATTGTATGATGACACAAGTGATTGGATGAATTTCAGATAATGAATATGTGAATGATTGGGTTGGTTATTGATTAATAAGGTTTGAGGAGTTGAAGTGTGAAATTTGGTAATTTTGGGTGAAATTATGTAGATGAGGTATGTTTGGTTTTTGTTGAGAAATATTATGTGGTCATATATGTGATTATGATTATTGATGTCTTGATGATATGATGATGCATGAGAGATATGTATGTTGTGATATATGCTTGAGGAATGATTAAGGTTGATTTGTGGGTGATAAACGAAATTTAGCATGCCGAATTAGAATTCAAAGATGAATATGATCGTGAGTATAGTCTAATCAACACTTAAATCTCGTACCAAACAATTCTACAATCTATATCCGAGAGTACTAGTCTCCCGAGTCGTCCTCCCTTGGAATTGCCAAAGTGTGCATCTTATTGATTAGAAAGTCTTGTTAGGATTCTTTGAAGGTTTTAACAAGGTAATGGGAAACAAACAATCAATCATTAAAAGACTTGGCTTAGGGTTGGCATTAGAATTTCTATCCTTATAGTTCATTCAATGATGACAACAATTAGGCCTTGCTTCATTTAGTTATCCCCTAGGTATAGAGAAAAGTCAAATGAAAATAATCAACTTGAGTCACAAGTCCTAGCTTCACCTCATGGGAATCTAGCTTTAGTGCACTCCAAGTCAATTAGCAATCCCTAATTCCAAATCAACAATTGACACAACTATTCAACTTCTTCTAATGGCCCAACCCCATGCCAAGTGAGAAATTTCTACTCCATAACTAGTGTTGACATTTTATCAAACATTTGATGAGCAAGAAAGAAAGTCATAGTAAAATGAGAAGAAAAGTAGAATTTAAAGTATTGCAACACAAGGAACTAACAACAAGTATCAAAGAGCAACAATGAAAATCAAATTCTCAAAGTATTGATAAAATCCAAAACTACAAAGTTGAATTCTAGATCTATGAGAATTGAGCAATTACAACTACTACTTGAAATTGGAGAAGAAAATCTATGACATGAACAAAGTGAAGTGAGAATTGTAATGGATCTCACCAAAGAGTGATTAAAAATTCAGAAATTGGATGAAGATGAACCCTAGTGAAAGCTTGGAATCTCTCTCTCCTTCTCCAAGAGTGTAACTAACTATCCCCCAAAAATATCTAAAATCTAGAAAATGAACTAAGTGTCCTTAACCCTTGCTCCTTTGGTCTTCTTAAGCTTTTCCCGCCAAGGCATTTCCCCAAAAGTGGGATTCTCTACTACCTCCACGCCTAAGTCACGTGACTTCTTAAAAAAAATCATATTCGAACATCGGTGCGCACGCGCAAGGTACGCGCGCGCGCCACCGAAGCATCTTGTAATGTGCGCGGAGGCGTGATGTACGCGTGCGCGCCCTTGAAGATCATGGCTTAGCCGCTACGTAAGCCGGCTCGTGGCTTGGCTCTTGGCTTCGACTTCTAGTTGCTCCATCCACGCGGACGCGTCAAGTGCGCGTACGCGCCTATGCTGGGATTTCCAAGGCTCAATTCTCATGCTCCCTTCCTTTGCACCCGTCCTCCTTCTCTCTTCCGGTCCATCCCTGCCCTATATTCTGAAACCACTTAACATACAGGTCACGGCATCGAATGGCATCAAGAGAAGATTAGAAATGTATCTATTTTAGTGCAAAATAAGCATGTTTTCATCCATGGGGCAAAACTAGGAAAGGAACACAAAATCTCATATTTTCATATAGAAAGTGTGTGGAATCATTGATAAAACCCCTGAAATCGGCACAAGATAAACCCTCAAAATGGGGTTTATCAGTGGGTGAAACCACGTGATAGTGAGTATGATATTGATTATGTATAATGATGGTTGATTGGAAATAGTATTGTTGGAAATTGGGATGAGGAAGGATGTATGACATGTTGATGTGTTTGTAATTTAGCCATTTGTTTGAAATGGGTAAAAATGGTTATATGGCGATTTTGTGAATTATGGTAAGGTGTTAATGTATGAGTTGAGGAGGCTTGATGTTGATTTTGGTATATTTTGATTGATTTCAAAAAGGGTTGAAATTGGCATGTTTTGGTTGATTTTGAAAAGAGTTGAAAATGACTTGTTTTGAAAATGGCACTTTGTGGTTTTGTGTGAAAATATGGTTTTTGTGCATACTTTGACGAGACATAACTTGGACTGCGAATTTTCGTTTTGTGCCAAACTTGTTTAGAAGTGAAATTGGATCCGGGATGTCCATGCCGTTCGAAGAACGGGCGAAAAAGATTTAAAATGAGAAAGTTATGTCCGTCGGAAGATTGGGGGTTGAATTTGTGAATTCTGCAGCTTTTAACTTAGAAAATTTTTAGCAGAATGACCCTCCACGCGCAGGCGCACTTGGCGCATACGCGTCGTTCTTCAAGAAGGCACCATCCACGCGTGCGCATGGTGTGCGCGGGCGCGTCGATGCGCTGCACCAAATGCCCAGCCATTTTCCCGAGAGTTGTGCCAGTTTTGTGCCTGGGGCGCAAGTGCACCCACGCGTACGTGTGGCTGACGCATAGGCGTAGTTTGGCTATTTTTCAATCCACGTGTCCGCGTGAATGGCGCATACGCGTCGATGAGCTTTGTGACCATCCACGCATGTGCGCGGAGTACGCGTACGCGTGGCCCTGTTTTTATGCCAAAGTTGATTTTTGAGTTTTAAAAGCCAATTCTCATACTTCTAAGCCTCCGATCTCACCTCTTATGTATTAAATCATTATGATATGCCTAGCAATGAGAAAGGAGCTAGGGGACGTGGTAACTTGCAAATGAAGCAAGAGAAAAAGTTATGATCAATTATGATCAAAGATGATTATATGAGATATGGAGGATGACGGTGAAAGTACCGTGTATACCATGAGCCGAAGTGCTATATTTACTGATAAATGGCTGGTTCTTGATTGAACCATGAGACAGATGGCTGAGTTATTGCCGGGTTACGGCAAAGCCATTATTGATTATGGCTGAGTATAAATGCATATATGATTAATGAATGAATGTGTTAAATGGATAATAATGGAAAATGTTGAAATGTGATGTGTGACCCCGGGTAGTAGGCACTGGCGTTGTCCACTTGATCTGGGTATGAGAATGTTTATGATAAATGAGTTTAATTATGGAGTTTTGAATGAATGTATTTGTGATACCTGGGTAGTAGTAAGGGTGGTGGTTCGTCCCACTTGCTCCAGGTTAATGTTTGAGATTTGATAACAATGATGAATGCTTTTAAACTGAACGAATGTATATTCTGAGATCCTGGGCAGTAACAAGGGTTGTGGTTCGTCCTGTAGCGACTCTCAGTTTTAAAAACATAAATATAAATAAGTTATAATTTATTTTATAAATTGGAGTTTTCTATACTTAGAAATTATTTTATTATTGAGTTCGATATCTGTCGATATGAGTAAATATCGGTATTTTTTACTGAGTTTAGCTTTGCTAATATTTTACTAAATACTTTTCACCTCTAAGTTACTAATGTCATTTAGATTAATAACTCATATATTATTAACTTTATATATAAATTATTATTATTATTATTATTATTATTATTATTATTATTAATCATAAAACACAGAAACAAAAGGCAGTGCTCATTATGTATTACGATTGTATATATTATTATTACTATTATTATTATAATTATTATGCATGTGCGCATATATATATATATATATATATATATATATATATATATATATATATATATATATATATATATATAGGCAACCATTTACTTAATGGAAAGCCATTGTATTTGAATATACATATATATAATATCTAGTTATGAGTATTATAATTAAATTATTATTATTATTATTATTATTATTAATCATAAAACACAGAAACAAAAGACGGTGCTGATTATGCATTACAATTGTATATATTATTATTACTATTATTATTATAATTATTATGCATGTGCGCATATATATATATATATATATATATATATATATATATATATATATATATAGGCGGCAAGGCGGCAACCATTTACTTAATGGAAAGCCATTGCATTTGTATATACATATATATAATATCTAGTTATGAATATCGTTAGTCTTGTTATATCATTAACTTTATATATAATAGTATCAACTGAAGAAATTAAGTAATATTTACTTTATTATCATTATTATACTTGCACTGCCATATATATATACAGGAATGAGAGACGAGAGAGAAGAGTAACCGAAAGAGAGGAGTGAGAGAACGTAAATCTCACTAAACTTCCGGCTTTAATTTCTTGCAATCCGTAACTCTAATAAAAAATCTAATTCAATAAGAGTATTTGTGACCTCCTCCTTTACACGTTAGCACTATTTTTTATTAGTGGAAGTTGACAATGACGTAGCTCCTCTTTCCTTTGGATTTGGCCAATGGGAGTTTTGGGAGGCATAGGCGATTCTGGACATTTTCTTCTTCGATAGCTCAGTCAAAAAGCTTCTCCAAAGCTTTGAATATTTTGATTCCGTATGAAGGTATGGTTTTGGTTTCTCGTAGTTAATGTTTAATGTCACGTGAAAACTTAAGCTAGAAGACCTTAAGATAGGAATGAAATGAATGAATAATTGATGGATTGTGTATATGGTATAAATTGTGAGGTTTAGCTGTTGTCAATAATTTGCTGTTGAAGTTGGTCGGTTTGGAAAAAGATTTAATATTGGTATTTGTTTGATTTTGAAATAATTTGTTACTGGAAATAATTTGAATGACTGAGAGGTGTTTGGTTTGATAGTTGGGACCCTTGAAGGGTGGCAGAAATTTGAGTCTTAGAGGAGATATTGCCAAAATTTCTATAAGAATTGGAGTTTTGATTTGAGGTATTATTTTAAAAGGGAAAGAGATTATTATGTGGCTTGTCTATTTGAGACTATTTGTTGACCCTCTGTCGCAAGATGTGACCGGGCACTTTAACTCTCCGGATTCCCCCATGGACATGCATATATATATGAATATTGAATATTATATCTGAGCTTGGAGTTTAACTCCATGGAATACTATATTATTGAGCTTGGAGTTTAACTCCATGGAATACTACATTATTGAGCTTGGAGTGTGACTCCATGGAATATTATATTTGAGCTCGGAGTTTGACTCCATGGAATATTATTGAGCTTGGGGATGCGCGCACAGAGGGACTGTCCAATGGTTAACTACCAGGACATGTCGGGTTGGTTGTATAACCGACAGATGAGACTCATCAGCCATAGGACAGGCATACATCATATGCATTTGTTTGTTTGTTTGAGCGTGCATTATTTTGGTTTGTTTAACTGTTTAATTCCACTTATCTGCTACTTGTTCTACTTGCTGTAATTGCTTCTCTATCTGTGTTTTCCTTGTTTGAATTGTATGTGTATGTTTTCTGAGAAACCCCTCTTGACGGAGGTGTGAAGGGGGTTGTCCTACGGGCGATTCAGAGAATTAGAGGAGACAGAAAGTGGAATGTTAGGTTAAAGTTAGTTTCAGAACTAGAATACCTTAGATAACTTACCTAACTTTTGGTTTAGTTTATCTTCCTTAAGAATGATTCTGAGTGTCAGAGTTCTAGAAGTGCCTCTGGCTTTCCCGGGGCCTTTTATATTAACTATGTGGGCACCTTTACCATACTGAGAACCTCCGGTTCTCATCCCATACTATGTTGTTATTTTTCAGATGCAGGTCAAGAGACACCTCGTTGAGCGCTGGATATCCTCCTTATAAGCGAAGAACTACCTTTTGGACTGTCATATTTTGTTTTAGGCTATGTATATATGTTTATAGAATCTCCGCATGTACATTTTGTGTTTTGTCCCTCCTAGAGGTTGACTTGGAGATACAGGTGTTTATTTTGTAGTTTGAGTTTTATTTTGAGTTGTATATATATATAATTATATACTCTGGCCGGCCTTAGCTTCGCAGGTCGAGTCTGGAGTTTGCTATCTGAGTTTTGGAACTCTGATATGTATATATGCTTTCAGCTTCCTTTTGATCTTGTCTATTCGTTTTATGAATATCCATGCGAGTGTCACACGATTTTCTGTTTATCGTTCTTGTTTAGCTTATTCTTCAAGGCTCTTAGATATAATTTCTTTCAACTATATTTATATGTCTTTTCTTTTAGAGGTCGTAATACCTCGCCACCTCTGTTTTACGACTTAAGCGTAAAACTCTGTGTGGTAGGATGTTACACGTCCCACTTGGGCTCCAGGTCAGAGATTGTGACGCCTGGGTATTAGCGGCAGTAGTGGTGAATCCACTCGCTCCAGGTTGAGCTTTTAAACACCCGCATGGGTAGTAGCCACAGTAGTGGTTATTCCACTAGCTCTGGGTTGAGCGGGTAGTAGCAAGGGGGTTGTAGCTCAAACCTACTTGCTCCGCAAGGGGTGTTTCTGTCCAATGGTTAGCTACTAGGACATGTCGGGTTGGCTATATAACCGACAGATGATATCATCAGCCATAGAGCAGGCATACATCATTTGCATATGTTTGAATTGTTTGGGTTTGCCTATTTGTTTTGGATTTCTACATCATATATGCTATGTTACCTGATTATGTGCTACTTGTTCTACTTGTACCTTATTTGTGTATTACTTGCCTGTATTGCTTGTGTTTGTACAACTGAGAGACCCCTCATGCTGGTGTCAGTGGATGTTGGGGGCTGTTCTCGATGAGATGAATTGATGATACGATTGTATGATGATGATCATCATCGAATGAGATAATTTGAGCTCCCTGGGAAGACGCAGTGATGTGGTTTCACTAGCTCCAGGTGAGGGTACGATGTATTGATACAAAATTACTGAGGTAGAACAACTGGTGATGGTTTAGCTTATGATTCTGAGTCTGATTCATGGAAGAGTCAGCGAGTTGGGAAACATGTGAAATGTGAATTAGATTTAGCACTCCTTTATGACAGTTTTCTATTCATGGATTAGCGAGAACCTAGGAGGGATAATTGGTGAAGAAGTTTAGGATGCTTAGTGAGTTTTTATTGCAGTGCATTGTATTTATTTGGCACTTTTACCGTACTGGGAACCCATGGGCCCGGGGTTCTCATTCAGTATATATCTATTGTTTTTCAGATACAGGTCCAGGTGCTCAGAAGTGAGTTGCGGTTCGTCTGAGAGATGGCGAAGATCTTTATTTTCTCTACTTTGTGTTTTGCTTAGAATCTCTCCACCTTTGTTTTGAAAAGATTATATTATGTATTGAACTCTTTTGAACTTGCCTATAGAGGCTCTCATGTTTCCTTTGGGAGAGATTAGGATATACTGTTGTCAACTACTTTCATACTGTACCCTAGCCGGCCTAAACTTCGCGGGTCGCAACTAGTGGCTATTTACTTATGTTATATATATCTATCTGTTATCTATCTCTTAATCTCCTTTATGCCTTGTCCGTATATCACTTTCGGCTTCACGGTTTATCTTTTTGTTGTTGAAACGTGAGTGATACGTCTTCGCAATTTTATTTCTACTCTTTTCAGACTTCTCGATTAATACTCCTTTCGAATTTACCTATATTTATATGTTAAAAAAAATCCACCTGAGAGTCGTACCACCGTAATATCATTGACTTATGACTCGAGCATAAGGATTTGTATATTAGGGTGTTACAATTGTAATGATATGTATGTATATCATATTTATAAGTTTCTTATGTAAGAAATTTTGTTTATATATGAATGTTTGTAAAAGGTGAAAAAGATCTTACAGTTTTCCAAAGAAAACAGCGATATGATTTTAAAAGTTAAAGACTCCTATTTTATTATTAAGTATATAGAAGTCATCATAATATTCTTCGATATCAAAGTGGTGCAGCCAAAAGCGTAATATTCTAATTAATAATAAGAATGTCACAGAATACTAACCATTTTGCTTAGACTAGAATTGTCAAAAAATAATAAAAATTGAATAAATAATTTGCAATAAGTTGTTCTGGGATTAAATTATAATAGTGTTATATAAATATTCTTATTTATTGTATCAATTTTAGATAAATTTTATGTCAATTTTTTTATTATCTATTATAAAATAAAATATGCACGTGTTCTAATAATTCAATCAATAGTTAATAATAAATGAGTTTTATATAAACTATGATATTTAATTTAAATTAAATACACCTAAAACTTAACATAATCCTAATAATAATATAATATGTTAATAATTTTCTAAGTCAGAGTGAAAAGATTAAAGTGATATATTTTCTATTCAATTTTTATAAGTAAAAATAAAATAAAAAAATTAGTAATATTTTTCAATTATGAAACAATAAATTTAATCAATGTATATGAAAAATAAAAAAATCTTAAACAATCACTGATAATTATTCTAAAAGACAATAAGATAAAAAAAAATCTATTAATCCAAGCTGCTACTTAACAGATAGATCAGTAATTTATCATGTCATATAGATATACTCTGTTAAGTCCAGAAAGAGGTCATTTACGGAAGGACTAAACAATCCCACAGAATTAAAGATAAAAAATAAAAAAAATATTTTTTTTATTAAAAGTTTCATTATCTTTTAGAATAATTGTGAGGGACCGTTTAAAATTTTTTTATAATTTATTATAATTATTTTATATAACATAACCTTCGTAATTTTATAAAAATAATTATCTAATTACATATTTATTATATCTAAAATTACATAATTATTCTAGTAAAAATTAATAAAATATTAAACAAGATAATTTTTAGACCGTTTAAACTAATTTTTTATTGTTTTACAAATAATATTCTATTTCATTGATAATACGTAAAATGAGGTCAATATTTATGGTCAAAGATTTAATGCGCTTCCAAATTAGTAGTCTTCTCAATAATTATGAGAATATGTATAATATTAGAAGCCTCTAATTTTATTAATTTAATATGTGAATACATTAATATTTAAATCTTATCACCAATATATGCATCTCTACACAATTGTTTTAGATGAAAACACAATATGTTTGATATGAAACGCATATATAAATACAAATCGTTCCAGGGAGATCATCAAGGGTTCATATAAAAAAAAATTGATCACCATATTAGATATTTATTTCGTATTATTTGATTCTTCCATTTTTATATGGCACTTTCATTTTCCATAAAAAATTGTTTCTTCCTATCCTCATTCACATACTTGTCTACATATATAACCTTCAACTATAATGATCTTCAAATCGATCATCATATCAAGTCAATAAAGTACCAAAGGATTAGATTATTTTTGCTATTATTGCTGCTGTATGGTTTTAAACATAACCGATTTTGGGAATTTATGGTGGCAATAATGAAAACAAACCTCTGTATTATTGGTGATAATACTTCAGAAGATTATTTTTTCTTGTAATAAGCTTCATCATAGCTTTTAGAATTTTAGGCTGTTCTTAAATATTATGGTGAACTCAGGTGAAAATAAATGAGATCTAATTTTGGTACATCTTATTGATTCAATCTGGAGTTCTTTGATTACGAAAACCTTCCAAATTCAATTGGCCACTTGAACATTGACAAATAAGATTTAATTGATGTATGTACAATGATATTTTATACTTTTTTATTATAGTCAGGTGAAAAGTGAGATCTAATATATGTTATAATAGTGTATGAAATTTGAAACTTTCATATTTTTTACTTGTATTTTTTATACGTAATGGATGTCTCTTTTGAATTTGGTGTTGTCATAAAATCATATTTATTTTAAAAATTTAAATTAATAGAAGAATATATATACTTAATTATATTTTTAACAAATATTTTTTTTAAAGGTAACTATTTTTGCATTTTTTTTCAATTTTTTTATTTCCAATATTAGCATATATTTTTTTATCGTCAAATGGGAAGTGCCCGAGAATATGTGAGAATATTATTTCTTTTCTAACTATTAATAAAAAAAATTAGATGGAAGCACAGAGACCAATTTACATTTTATTGCATTTTTTTACGTAGATAACCAAATTAAATAAAAGACATAACAAAATTATTTTTTCTCTAAATTGGTTGAACTTAACTTTTAATCATATACTGTTGGATGGATCTTGCTAAAATTTAAGGATAAATTATCAAAAATATTCTTAAAAGATTTTTTCTTGTTAAAATTACATCCTGAAAGATCAAACTAACAAAATTTTTTTCAATAATTTAAAATAAGAACAAATTAAAGATAATCAAAGAATATTATTTAAATTTTGATAGAATTATTCTTCACATCCAATCAATTTTAGCATTCAAGTTTATTCAAGTAATTTAGAGGCACGTGCTTTTTCTACTTCTCCTTCTTCTTGTTTCAAATTCACGTACGTGTGGTGCAGTTTCTTCTTCTCACGCTCGTTTACGCACTCTTCTTCTTCGCGTTCCTCCTCCTCCTCCTCCTCATTCTCCTCCATTTTTCACGTTCCTTATTCTTCACGTGTTTTGTCTTTATCGTCATTTTTTTGTTGTTGTTGCTGTATTTTTTTCCTCCTTCTCTCCCTGGTGAAGAAGCAGTAGAAGGTGAGGAGGAAGAGTTTTGAATAGAAATAGACCGAAATTATATTTAGAAATGAACTGAAATCATTAAGTAATTTCAGTTCATCATTCTAAATAATTTGAGTTCATTCTAAATATAATTTTAGTTCATTTCTAAATATAATTTCGATTCATTTTTGAGTGAAATATTTTGTTATGATTCTTCTTGTTTCATTATCTTGAGAGAAAGAAAACCAAGAAAAAGAGAAAAAAAAGAAATAAGAAGAAAAAATTTCTCAAAACTTCTCATTATGTTCTTCTTTTCTTGTCTTGTTCATCTAATCAAATAAAGAAGAAGAAAAACATAATGCTGTCAAATCACTTGATGAATTTGGGTGTGCTTTTGTTCATGATTCAATTTTGTTGTGTTTGTTTTCGAATTAAGTTTGCGAGTCACAATCATTAAGTAATTTCGATTTATTTTGGATTTAAATAAGGTACATTTAGTATGTGCTTGTTTTGAAACGAGTTTATATTCTGAATTTAATTTTTGGTTCATTCTAGATATAATTTCAGTTCATTTCTATTCTGCATAATTCAAAACTCTTTCTCTTCACTTTCTACTGCTTTTTCACCAGGGAGAAAAGGAAGAAAAGAAAAGAAATACAGCAACAACAACAACAAAAGAATGATGATAAAGAAAAAATACGTCAAGAAAAAGGAACGCGAAAAAGAAAAAGGAGGAAGAAAGCGAAGAAGAAGAAGTTTCGTGCATAAACGAGAAGAAACGAGTGTGAGAAAAAGAAAAAGAAAAAGAAGCAGCAACGCGTGTAATCACGCTCTTTTAATGATAGTGATTTTTGTTGGTGTTGAATCTATTTAAATAAACTTAGATAAAAAAAATACTTAAATGTGTAGCAACCCTATTTTTTATAAATATCAAATAGTGAATAATGAGAATCCTTAAATGTTGTGTAAGTAAATGTGTAATATGAATAAATTTAGCATGTTATAATATCTAAAATGGAAAGATGTGCATACTTGTCTAATCTATTAAAAAGAAAAAAGATCTAATGTCTAGGAGAATAATTAGACATACATCTTATGATGAGTATCAATTAAAGAAATACATTAAAATAATAAAAATATAGCACATGGATTAATAGGGATATGTCAAAGGGGATAATAATCGGATATTCGGATCCAACTATATCTGTCAAGTATTTATTCCAAATTTAGACAAATAAATAGATTTATTCAAAACAAACCTTAAACTGTACAAAATTCCAAAGTATTAATAAGGATGCATTTTTTTCTTTTTATTTTTCAAAATGTAAGATTATACGTGGATCGGACAAAGATTTGAACATTAAAAGAAGAGGTAAATACTAAATCGGTATCCAAAAGATTTGACATTGACAAAATGGCATTTAATTTTTGTTATTGACAAAATAGTTCTAGAAAAATTTTAAAATATGACAAAATCACCCCTAACATGAAAAGATGACGTCACAGTGAACGGAAAATACTAATGTGGCCGTCGAAAGAGAATTCCGACAGTGACAAAGAGCTCCGGCGACGTTAAAAAGTACCGCTAACCCCTCCTTCTGCTCCTCCTTTCCACCACCAACCCATTCTTCTTCTTCTTCGGCACCGATGAGGGAGGATGCACGTGAGAGTTGGTCGAGCCGGCACCTTCTTAACCGCGATGCTGGAGAGTGTGGGGTGCGAGATAGCAGAGGCGGGAAGCTTCGGGATCACCGTAAATTCCAGCAACGCTGCACTTTTCACATGGTTTTTCGTCGTCATCGGAAAAGGAGAAGAGAGACACGTGTTGGTGCTGTTGTAGCTTGGGAATTGGAGAGTTGTGGTTGTGGGAGCTAGCGGCACATGTTGTGGTGGTGGCGGTGTGTTTAGGGAGGGTTTTGTTGTGGAAGAGAGGGAAAGAAGAGGGTTTGGAGATATAGTTGGTGGTGGTGGAGGTGGCGCGCGACAGTTGATGCGAGAGGAGAACAGAGATTCGAAAGTGAAGCAACGTCATGAGAAAATGTGTTGCCCTCCTCTATTACGCTACAGTGGGTCGTACTCTCTTGCGTCGCCGTCGCAGGCGTCCTGCTCTCCTCACCGGTGCTGGAGAATGGGTTGGTGGTGGGAAGAAGAAGGAGGAGGAGGAGAAGGAGGAGAAAAAGAAGGGATTGGTGGTGGTTTTAACGTCGCCTGAACTTTTTTCCGACGGTCACATTAGTATTTTTTGTTCACTATGACGTTATCTTTTTCATATTTGGGGTAATTTTGTCAAATTTTAAAATTTTTTGGAGATTATTTTATCAATAACAAAAGTCAAATACCATTTTATCAACGTCAAAAACTTTCGAGTACTGATATGGTATTTACCTCTTAAAAGAAATTTGAATATAAAAATGGAATTCAAATGATAAGGGCAAAAAGAAATACTCTTAACATGTAAAGTAAATCATCTATGTTTCTAGAACGAATAAGTTTGTATAGTGTATTTTGTGAATAAATTTCAAACTTTTTACAATTGACACGCTATCTATTTAATTCATAGATTTAATAGTAAAATTAGTCATTAAAAAATAATTTATTCCTTGAATTTATTCTCAAAACTTTTTCAATTAAATTAGTCCATAAAAATTTAAAATTAATCGTATTTCTCCTTTCGTTAAAGGATTAATATTTTTCATTAACAATTACCAATGACATCAAGAGTATCTTTTCCAATCCCATAAATTGTTGATCTCCTTTCATCATTTTTAAATTTTTCATCATAGTGAAAAACAATTGTTTTCTGCATTTGTTATGGATATCTAAATATTTTTTATAGTACTATGTCAAAAACACATAAATCAGGAGACATTATGAATCATAATAATTTTACAAACAATTCTACTATATAATTAACTAAAAGTGCAGTTAACTAGTGAAAAAAGGTGTCCATTTATGAAAAAAAATAGTATCCTAATTCCAGAGTCAACCTTAATTTCACTTTCAATTTCATTCATAGTAAAATAGGCAACCACAAAAAACAAAAATAAACATCCGAAATATAACAAAAAAATATCTAAAATTATTGTAAAAGATTATCCAAAACTCTTTTATTTATGGTAAAGAAGAAGCATCATTTTCGGATATAGAAACATCCAAAATCTAACAAAAGAGATATCCAAAATAATTTTAAAAAATCCAAAAACTAACAAAAGAGATATCCAAAATAATTTTTAAAAATTCAAAACCTAAAAAAATGAGACATCTAAAATTATTATAAAAAAATATTTGAAAACTAAGAAAAAAAATATCTAAAATTATTCAAAAAAAAATCATTCAAATCCTAAAAAAAAATATCAAAATTAAAACAAAAGAAAAAATACATTCAAAACATATAACAAAAAAAAAAAACAAGCACAAAAAATAAAAAGAAACATCCAAAATCATCGTAAAAAATTATCGAAAACTTTTTCAATTACAGTAAAAAAGAACGCATCACTTTTGAATATAGAAATATCCAAAATCTAAGAAAAGTGAGATATCCAAAAGTATTTAAAAAAATTCTAAACTTAACAAAACAAGACATCCAAAATTATTAAAAAAAGAGCATCTGAGAACTAAGAAAAGAAACATATAAAACTATTAAAAAAATTATCCAAAACCTAAAAAGGAGAAACATCCAAAGTATAAGAAAAAGAAAACATAAAAAATATATAATATAAACACATCCGAAATCTAGGAGAAAGAAACATCTAAAACTTGTAAAAAGAATCATCCAAAATTTAGAAAAAAGTTTGCAAGTAACAAGTGTGATGTCGAGGTCTCTTGCTAAGAGTCTTTTGGTGAATCTGGGATTGGGTTGATGTTGTTGTGCGCTAAAAATGCCACCAACAGAATGTGAAGCTCTTTTTTTTCATCGTACGCGTGATTTGAAGATTCGCACGGCGACGCGTGCGCGTACCTGACGCATCCGCGTGACTCGCAGAAAAGACCATCGACGTGTACGCGTGACATGCGCCACATGCAGAAAAATGCAGAAAATGATGGGGGCGATTTCTGGGCTGTTTTGACCCAGTTTCCAGCCCAGAAAACACATATTAGAAGTTGCAGAATAGACAAAACAAGTGGTCCCTACCCATCAGCTGAAGACTTGTTAATTAATTTGAATTTAAATTCAAATCTTATTTTAGGAAAAGATATTATTTTAGTTTTAGATAGATTTTAAATTAATTAGGATTAATTATAAAAGGAATGCCAACAGGGTGATTCCAACACAACATTAATTCCATTCCAATTTACAAAATCCTAGTTTTCTTCTCTGAACTATGAGCAACTAATCCTCCGTTGTTAAGGTTAGGAACTCTGTCTATTTGTATGGATTGGTTTTATTGCTTTTTCTATTTTAATTTATGTATGGATTTATAATTTAAGAATTGTTTTTGCTCTTTATTTTATGAATTTGGGTGGAACGGAAGTATGACCCTCTTTCTATTTGAGTTCTTGTAAAACTTGGAAAAGCTCTTTACTTGAACAATAGCTTGAAAACATATTTTTCTAAATTTTAATTATCTGGATTTAACGGGATACGTGACATATAATCATTTTATTTTTGGGTAATTAGAGTTTTTGTGGCATATAAACTGGAATTTGATCATGTAGCTTCTAATTTGAATTAATTGACCAAGGAATTGGCAGTTAATAAATTTTAGAGGAGACTAGAAAGGTCTAAGGAATTAGGGTCTAGTCACATATAGTTTGCCATAAATTAAATCCTACATAATTAAAATAGTTAGTAAGAAAAATAAGTCCGGAAAAATAGATAACTCTGAAACCTTAACTATCTTCTCCATATTTTGTAACACCTTAACTACCAAAGCTCACGCTTCCGGCTGCGCAACTCTGATAGCTCGGACATTACGACGACACTTATACTATTTAATACTAGAATATGAGCCTGTTTGAAACTTTAAACCGCAAATACCATTCCCAAAAATACTTTCGTTCGATAACGTACATCCAAAGAAACCATACAACTTACAAAAACTCATAAAGAGTACATCCATATATATATACACATATATATAAATAATATTACAGACATTAACCAATACAATTCCTATCCCTCTTACAGAATATATCAAGATAAAGGCGAGGGTACAATAATTAATAATCTAAAGCAATACAGAACATCACAACAATAACTAAATAAATTCTTCGTAACTTCTGCGCCCATATCCTGAAAGGGGAAAAATGTAAGGGGTGAGAACATCATCCTCGAAAGGGTTCTCAGTAGAGGGTTTTTGGGAATTACTGTAATAGGATACATGAAGATAAACCGTACCAGTGATTATTAACCATCTTATGCCTCTTTTCAAAAACAACAGTTTACAATAAAGGTAAAGTCAGAAATCTTTTCTGAAAGAGGAACAGTTCAATTCTCAAAACATCAAAGCATTCCAAAAAGGTTTATCTATACTGAACCAAAATAATCTTTCATATCTTATTCCAAACCAGAACCACAAAACCGAAATCAACCATCGGTCCATCTCATTCAAACCACGGCCCTAGGCCCAAACAATCCAACCATCAACCAATCACCACAATCCAACAGGAGTTCCAGATGCAAACACAAGTAGGAAGATGCAAACACAAACAAACAGTTATTGCAAGTAGAACAATTAGCAGTTAATCACATAGGCAAACCAAGTACAATATGCATACCCAAACAATGTCACATAGATGCATATGATGCATGCCTGTCCCTAGTGGCTGATGATATCATCTGTCGGTTACCAAGCCAACCCGACGTGTCCGGTAGCTAACCCGGACACAGTCTCTCTGTTGCGCATTATTATCATTAGAGGGTATCTGCGCCCTGTCGCCATTAGAGGGTATATGCGCCCTGTCGCCATTAGAGGGTATATGCGCCCTGTCGCCATTAGAGGGTATCGGTGCCCTGTCACCCTTACAACCAGAGAGAAAACACAAGCATACTCGCTTACAACTTTCATCTCAGCCATTCGGCTTAAATTCACAAATCATTCAATCGTATACATGCACATATATTCAACCATGGATCACCATCCATCTCAGCCATCCGGCTCACGGTTCAATCCAGAACCCATCAACTTATCAATAAATACAGCCCTTCGGCTTAAATTCATAATTCATAATCGGCCATACGGCTTATAACTCATTCGATAATCAGCCATAAATCAATATCACACACACAGCCATTCCGGCTCACAGTTCAATCCAGAACCAGCCAATATTTATAATCATACATAGCCATTCCGGCCCATAACAAAACAACACTTCCACACTCAACATCATCAAATTCATAAAACCGGCATTTAAGCCATAAATCACTTTTCTCAAGCCGTTTCACTTTGAAATCAAATTTCAACTCTTTTCAGCCTTGGCTTTAAAGATCTCATTTCTCAAATCATCTCAGGCTCATAAGCCAAATTTACTCAAAGTGAGTTCCCTTTTTAAAACCAAGCCACTCTCGGCATTCTCTTTCCAAAACTTCCAAAACCATGGAAAGTTAAAGATTTATTTTGGGAACATTCAAAATCACCCATCCAACAATGGGATTTTAAAACAAAAGTTCCTTGCCAGAGTCCCAGGTCTGTAGGGAAGGTCAACCTATATAAATTCCTTAAAATTCATTGAAACTCTTAAAATCATAAATCCTCGGTTCAAGTAAATAAAACTGAATTTATTATAAAACCGATCATACAAAATCACAAGTTCCAACCCGGTCCAAAAATCAACTCATTTGAAACGGAACCGGTTTATTTAAATCAAACCACTTTCAGGTTTCTTTTTGGAACCCATTTTTCCAACTCTTCCAAAATGCCTCACACTTGATTACTCAATCAAAAGTCTAGGTTCCTTTAAAAATCACTAAAATTTCCTTTTTATATTGAAATCGATATTAAAGCATCATTCTTTCCCTCAGTAATTCAAACGGTAAAAATAGTTCAGTTCTAAATAAGCCGAACTCAATGTATAAGGTTCATCAAATAAATTAGGCTTGAAAACATAAATATCCTTTTAATAAATCAATAATACAATTTCTCAAATCCAACCCTTTTTAAATAACCTTACAAACAAGTGTAGGATTTTATAGAAATTTCGGCAGCACCTCCCCTAAAACTTGGACTTTTGCCACCCGGTTCGGGTCCCAACTAAACCATTTCTCATTCCTTTTCAACAGCTCAAAACCAGAAATCAATTTAAAGCGAGTTAAATCCAACAATCGCCTCAGTGGCGTATCTCAAGGATACCATTTCAAAATCAACTCAATATCAATCGATATAACTCATTTCCAAAGCTTTAAAGAAGCGGTTCAATAACAAATCATTTGTCCAAAACCAAATCAATTAAAATAAACCAGGATGAATTCAAAAGTGCATTCGACTTTTCACATCATTGAAATAATTGACTCAATTCAAACCAATCCTCAACGGTTTAGACTCAAATTTCAAATCTTTAAAGAATCAACTTCAAAACATTATATTTCATAAAGCCGCACAACAACTCAGCCAAACCAACATCCATAATCATTCAAGTCTATCAAATAATACATAAGGCAGATACAATCACCAAATACACAATATCTCACATCCGTATCCATATGTAATAATTCCAATATACAAAACATAATTTTTGGAAAGCGCCCCTACCTCAAAACGCAAATCCATAACCCAACGTCTCACAGAGTCCTTTCCGCCTCAACCCGAAATCACCGGTAACTAAAACCTCAGCTTCCAGTCACTTTCGCAATAACCATAGGAACACTAATCGTAACATACAATAATCAGGACTCGATCCCACGTTATCAAAACTCATAATCATTAACTGAAACACAACAGAATACTAACGCGAGGCTTTCGAAATAGAGATACTCACTAAATTAACGAAACGAAACAGCCGAAACTCCAAATCGACTCGGCAGCAGCTCCGTTAATAAATTCTGAATAATGGCGGCGGCCCAAATTTCTGATAAAAGCAGCTGTACAACCACGCAGTGTCAATATTCTTTCCGAAATCCAAAAAGGACAGAAACCGTAAATTAAAACCCTTACCGGAAGAGTTCTCCGGCGACTTGGCACGGCAGCGCGGTTGACTTCTCCTCCGGGCATGGCTGTAACGAAAACAGCAGCTCCTCCTTCCGTTCACAATCCCAGCGGCAGCCACGGTGGTGGTTCTGGGCAACTCTGGCGGCAGTGGGCTCCGGCAACTCCGATGGTCTTCTCCGACAACGACACCAGCCACCACGGGGACGACGGCAGTGAGACCCCAACAACGGCGAAACCCCACGTCCTCCCAGTCTCAGATGCAAGCTCTGTCTCTCTCTGCCTTCCACCGATGGTGACGATGACGGCAAGGACAGGAGCGGCGGCGCGAACACCACAACAGCGGCGGCGAGCTAGTCAGCGGCGTGAGTGACGACGAAGGCCCTACGTTCGGCCTCCCTCTCTCTCTTCGGCGTCGCTCAGTCTCAGCCTTTCTCCTCCACGCGACGCGGCGGCGAGGTGTGAAGCAACGCCATTTCCTTCTCTTTGCAGCGGCTCAATCTGCGACAATAGCAGCGCCGTTGGAGGACATGGAAGCAGCGGCGGTCGAACAAGAACGCGATGAGGCTGAGGACGAATGGCAGTGACGAGCGCTGGACGCGATCTGGGCACGGCGGCGAGATGACCGGCGATAGCAGCGCGGCTCGTCCCTCCCCTGTTCGCAGCTCTGCTCTATCTCTCCCTTTCTGCTTCTCTTTTCATTCTTTCATGGAAACAAAAGGGAAACCGTTGTGGCATGAATGAAGGAGGGAAGGAAGACAGAATGAGTGTGGCGGCTGGGTTACAAGGATTAGGGTTTCATTTTTGAAACTTAGGGTTAGGGGCAATATAGTAATTTCACTTAAAAATAGGGATAATATAATAATTAGAAATGAGTTCTAATCCAACAATAATAGTGTATAAAAATACTATTTGCTCATCAATTTCACAAATTATTTTCAATAAAATGCCCAAATCTAAAAATTAGAAATAATATACTTAATTTCTTCATTTTCCAAAATAGCAGTAATAATATTTAAAATATTACTCATTTAATCAAAATCATGTAAAATCCATATTATTTCATAACTATCAACCTTATACTTTAAATATAGAAAATAATCCAATAATTATAAAATTGGATAATAATTACAACTTATCTCAAATCCAATAAATCAAAACTTGCCTTAATTATCCCTAACAAAATAATCTATGAAATTAAGGCTATAAATAACTGTAGGATTTGAGACTTGCTCATAATAAGACTTTTCAAAGATTCTGGGTCTTACATATTTTATTCCCAACTCAATTACTTTACTATTTTAATTTCTGCATAATTATTTAATGCTCTTTGAACACTCAACATACTATTCTGTTTATCTTTTTTTTTTTGGTGTAAAAGGAGGGTCAAGGACCCTACAGGAGAAAACACTCAAATGGTGCCTTTTAGCCGAAGGCAACCATGAAAATCAGAAAATAAGAAGTGAAGAGAATCAGGTGGTGGTGCATAAAAAATGTGCAGTCTGTTGGAGCCCTTGGCCCTTTTTGGCTAGACAATCAGCAACAGTGTTTGCTTCTCTAAAAATGTGATTCCACTTAATAGAGGGGATGCATCCTGCAAGAATATTGATATCTTTTACCAAGGTTGCACAAGGATGAGAATCAAGACATCCGCTTTTGACAAAATTAAGAGCCATCTTAGAGTCTGATTCGATGATGACATGATGAATATCATTTGCCGTTGCTATTTGAAGGCCTTTGATGGCGGCCCATAATTCTGCATGCATTATGGAACAGCTACCAAGGTTGCATGAAAAACCTTTTAAGAATCTACCCCACTGGTCTCTAAAAACACCGCCACAAGCGGCGTTATTATTGTGCGAGTAAAACGAGCCATCAACATTGATTTTTATAATACTCTCCGGCGGTGGTATCCACCAGATGAGGTGATCTAACCTGTTGGGCTGCTCCTTGATAAGATTCTTTCTCAAGCAATTTAATACTTCAGTTGTCTGTTTGTGAATAGAAATAGCAACCGCACCTGAAGCAGAAATTTTCCTTCGAAAACCAGCTTATTTCTATCATACCATAGGGCTAATATTCCCATTCCAAAAATGCATGGCCAGTTACCTCTTTGAATCAGATTAAGCAAAATCCACTCCCACAAATCTGTGCTAAAAAACTCACCCAAACGGTCTTGAGAAACTAGGGAAGTCCATACATTTCTGGCAAATTGGCAGTCCCGAAGGACGTGAATGGTAGTTTCCTCCTCAGCGTTACATCTCGGACAGTTAGCAATATTTTTGTCATGTGTCTTCTGGCTCTTGTAGCATTAGTAAGAATAACCTCGTTAGTTACTAACCAGAGAAGGTACCGAAACCTTTCTGGACCATTCCACTTCCAAACCTTTTTAAAGACCTGGACCGACATTGAAGGATTACGATCCAGGGAGTTATAGGCTGATCTGAGGTTGAAGGTTCCATCACTTGAGAGGTTCCAGGCCAATTGGTCATCATCTTTCCATGGTGAGGGAGGTGTCATCGCGATGATTTTTCCCACTAACTCCTCCGGCAGCCAAGTCCTTAGCTTATTTGCATCCCAGTCCCCTGAAACCAACAAGAAGTCATTTAGTGATATATTAGAATTATTTGTTTCACTTACCTGCAGAGCATATTGATTGAGAGAGCCAGCTGTTGGCACCCAATTGTGTTCCCAAAAATTTATTTTAGAACCGTTTCCAACTCTCCAAATAGAGTTCCGCTCCACATCTTGCCAGGCCGAGCAGATTCCTTTCCAAATATTGGAGTTGTTCTTTTTTCTCCCAACAACGGGAATGATATCATTCCCACATTTGTACTTAGACCGCAGAAATCTAGCCCATAAACAATCTTTCTTTATTGTTAGACCCCATCCCATCTTCATCATAAAAGCATGGTTGAGGTCCTTAGCATGCCGGATACCTAAACCTCCAGAGTTTTTTGGTTTATTGACCTTCCTCCAACTCAAGAGATGAGTCTTTTTCACTTGACCTGTTTCACCCCAAAGGAATTTCCTACAATTTAAATCAATTAAGTTACAAGTAGATGAAGGAAGCAAAGCAGTTTGCATAGTATAACTAGGTAAAGAAGTTAGAACAGATTTCACCAGAGTAGCTCTGCCGGCGAGGGAAAGAGTTCTAGTGTAACACCCTAATATTCAAATCCTTATGCTCGAGTCATAAGTCAATGATATTACGGTGGTACGACTCTCAGGTGGATTTTTAATATATAAGTATAGTTAATTTCGAAAGGAGTATTAATCGAGAAGCCTGAAAAGAGTAGAAATAAAATCGCAAAGGCGTATCACTCACGTTTCGACAACGAAAAGTTAAACTGTGAAGCCGAAAGCGATATACGTACAAGGCATAAAGGAGATTAAGAGATAGATAACAGATAGATATATATAACATAAGTAAATAGCCACTAGTCGCGACCCGCGAAGTTTAGGCCGGCTAGGGTACAATATGAAAGTAATTGACAACAGCACATCCTAATCTCTCCCAAAGGAAACATAAGAGCCTCTATAGGCAAGTTCCAAAAGAGTTCAACACATAATATAATATCTTCAAAACAAAGGTGGAGAGATTCTAAGCAAAACACAATGTAGAGAAAATAAAGATCTTCGCCGGCTCTCAGACGAACCACAGCTCACTTCTGAGCACCTGGACCTGTATCTGAAAAACAAGAGATATATACGGAATGAGAACCCCGGGCCCATGGGTTCCCAGTACGGTAAAAGTGCCAAATAAATACAATGCACTGCAATAAAAACTCACTAAGCATCCTAAACTCCTTTTCACCAAGTATCCAGCCTAGATTCTCACTAATCCATGAATAGGCATCTGTTGTAAGGGAATCCTAAATCTAGTTCATGTTACACACGTTTCCCAACTTTCTGATTATTCCACGAATCAGACTCAGAATCATAAGCAAAGCCATCACCAGTTGTTCTGCCTCAGCAACTCTATATCAATACATCATACCCTCGCCTGGAGCTAGTGAAATCACATCACTGCGTCTACCCAGGGGCTCAAATGATCTCATTCAAAAATCATCATCATTATGCAATCGCATTATCAATTCATCTCATCAAGAACAGCCCTCAACATACACCGACACCAACATGTGGATCTCTCAGTTGTACAAACACAAGCAATACAGACAAGTAATACACAAATAAGGTACAAGTAGAACAAGTAGCACATAATCAGGTAACATAGCATATATAAGGTAGAAATCCAAAACAAATAGGCAAACCCAAACAATTCAAACATATGCAAATGATGTATGCCTGCCCTATGGCTGATGATATCATCTGTCGGTTATATAGCCAACCCGACACGTCCTGGTAGCTAACCATGGACAGAAACACCCCTTGCAGAGCAAGTAGGTTTGAGCTACAACCCCCTTGCTACTACCCGCTCAGCCCAGAGCCAGTGGAACAACCACTACTGCGGCTACTACCCAGGCGGGTGTTTAACAGCTCAACCTGGAGCCAGTGGAACAACCACTACTGCGGCTACTACCCAGGCGTCACAATCTCTGACCTGGAGCAAGTGGGACAAACCACAACCCTTGCTACTGCCCAGGTATCTCAAGCATTAACCCGGAGCAAGCGGGACGAACCACAACCCTTGCTACTGCCCAGGTATCTCAAAAGCATTGACCCGGAGCAAGCGGGACGAACCACAACCCTTGCTACTGCCCAGGTATCTTAAGCATATATTCATTCAATCTCAATTCAAATTATCAATCCTTATTGTTATCAAATCTCAAACATTAACCTGGAGCAAGTGGGACGAACCCCAACCCTTACTACTACCCAGGTATCAGAGTTACATTCATTCAAAACTCCATAATTAACTCATTTATCATAAACATCATTTTTCGTCTCACACCCGGAGCAAGTGGACTAGCCACTGCTACTACCCAGGGAAACTCGTAACTCAGATAGTGGAAGTGCAAATCACAATTACCAATAATTCAGCATAAACATGCATGAATTCTCATCCATGGATCAACATCCATATCAGCCATCCGGCTCACGGTTAAATCCATAACCAGCCAATAATCATAGCATACACAGCTATTCCGGCTCACGGTTCAATCCAGAACCAGCCAATTCATAAACAATTACGGCCCTTCGGCCAATGGCATAACAAGCACTTCCACCACCATCCTCCACATCTCACATAATCCTCAATGATCCTCATTGATTATTCATTTTCCCCTTGCTTCACTCGCAAGTTACCTCATTCACTAGCCCTTTTCTAATAGCTAGGCATATCATAAAGATTTAAGATATAAGTGGTGAGATCGGAGGCTTAGAAGTGTGAGATTTGGCTTTTAAAACTCAAAAATCAACTTTGGGATGAAAACAGGGCCACGCGTACGCGCACTCCACGCGCACGCGTGGATGGCCTCAAAAACTCATCGGCGCGCAAGCGTCGTGCACGCTAACGCGTGGATTCCAAACTTGCCCATCGACGCGCACGCGTCAACCACGCGTACGCGCGGGTGTTCTCGTGCCCCAGGCACAACACCGGCACAGTTCTGGCATAACTCTCGGGAAAATGGCTGGGCGTTGGGTGCAGCACAATCGGCGCGCCCGCGCACATCACGCGTACGCGTAGATGGCACTTTTCGGAAGATCGGCGCGTACGCGCCAGGCGCGCCCACGCGCAAGGGGTCATTCTGCTAAAAATTTTCTAAGTTAAAAGCTGCAAAATTTCACAGATTTACACCCCAATCTTCCAACGGACATAACTTCCTCATTTTAAATCGTTTTTCACCCGTTCTTCAAACGGTATGGACATCCCGGATCCAATTTCATTTCTAAACAGATTTGGTACAAAACGAAGATCCGTAGTCCAAGTTATGTCCCGTCAAAGTATGCCCAAAAACCATATTTTATACAAAACCACAATATGCCATTTTCAAAACAAACCATTTTCAACTCTTTTCAAAATCAATCAAAACATGCCAATTTCATCCCTTTTCTTTGAAATCAATCAAAATGTATCAAATTCAACATCAAGCCTCCTCAACTCACACATTGACACATTACCACAATATACAAAATCACTATCTCATCATTTTAGCCCACTTCACCCAAGTGGCTCAAACTCAAACATATTGACATATCATATACTCTTTCACATGCCAATTCTCAACGATACTATTTCCAATCAACCATCATTATACATAACCAATATCATACCCACTATCACATGGTTTCACCCCCAAATCAACCTTAATCATTCCACAAGCATATGTCACAACATACATACCTCTCATGCATTATCATACCATCAAGGCATCAATAATCATACTCACATATATGACCACATAATATATCTCAACCAAAATCAAACATACCTCATCTACACTATTTCACCCAAAATTTACCAATTTCCACACTTCAACTCCTCAAACCTCATTATTCAATAACCAACCCAATCATTCATATATTCATTATATGAAATTCATCCAATCACTTGTGTCATCATACAATGCACACATCAACTTACCTTCCTTACCTCTTTCCGGCCTCCGGCCCAAAATATACGGCCTCCGGCCCAATATATACGGCCTCCGGCCCAATTTCACAATTTAAATGCATAAATCACAAATCAATACTCATTACCCAATATATCAAATTTTCAATACACCAAGCATACAAGTCCACACAATTCTCAACCCAATCATCAATTCACATTACATACCAACTATGCATATTAGCATCAACCATTTACACAATCCAAACTTAATCCTAGGGGCATCTAGCCTAGGAATTCTCATCACACCACACGGTACTTAAATGAAACTTAAACCGTACCTCTTGTAGACAAATCAATTGAGCCTCTTCTTTAGAAGTCTCCACCAACCTTAGTCCCAAGCCTCACTAAAGCTCCTCAAGCAACACCAATCTCCCAATTGTGCACCAAGATCATCAAATACACTAACATAACCAATATCACATACATACATCAACCTAGGACTCATAAAAATCACAAATCACAAGGGTTTGAGCACTTCTTATCTCAGCACATATGAAGTAGGGATAGAACCCACTTAGAATCCATGTTGGAGTATCCCTAAACACCCAAAATCACAAGATTTCAACACTAACTTCCCAAAAACGTGTAACAGTGGGGAAATTCGAAAACTGGGCAGAGATGAATGGAATACTCACCACAAAACTTAGATAGAAATGTAGAGGATGAGAAGAGCGACGCGTGGCCGCAAACGGCTCGTCAATCGGAGCTCCGTAGCTCAAGTTATGGTGGTTTGAAGATCAAAGAGAGTTAGGTTTCCTCTCTTCTCTTCTCCCTCCCAATTTCAGCGCCCAACACCCCTTCTTTAGGGCAAAATGAGCTGAAATGCTCATAACTAATGTTTATATATGTTGGATCTTGGGCCCACTTAGGCCCAGTTCACTTATTTTTGTCCGTTGGTCCAATTTTGGGCTAAAACCTTTAAGATTAGCGCTCCAAATCGCACTTTAAATATTTCTACCTCCCCTAATCATAATTCCTCATTTCTTAATCTTATTTACTCATAATCAGTTTTCTCAGCTGCAGTACCAGACAGGTCTCAGCCGGTACTGCCGGTCAAAATTCCACTGCGCGCTGTTACGCAGAAAACTATGTATTCCGACTCGGAAAAATTCACTGAATCCAAATATCACATCGAAATCATCAAATTCCAATCGCCAAATCTTCCAACCATATTCGCTCCTACTTAACTCATTATTTAATTAATTTTGGTTTGACCGGGTATTACATCTAGCTTTCCAACCATTTAGCCTAGCCTCCAGATTATTAATGATCTATTTGTATGTGCTATCGGTCACCCTTGAGTGCAGCAAAGGAACCCCAAGGTATTTACCCAAGTCATTTGTTCTACTAAACTGTAGCACCTCACTAACACCTTCCCTTATATTATGGTTGATATTGTTGGAAAAAAAAAACACGAGTCTTCTCATTATTGACTCTTTGACCTGAACTGTTGCAAAAGGCTTCCAGAACTTTCTTAATAACGTCTGCTTGTTCCATGCTTGCTTCTGCAAATAGAATCATGTCGTCGGCAAAGCACAAATGGGATAATTTGGGCCCATCTCTGCTGAGACTAATCGGATTCCACACTTCCATATCAACAGCCACACTAATGAGTTGGGAGAGCCTCTCAATGCACAACACGAAGATGTATGGAGATAACGGATCTCCTTGGTGAATACCTCTAGAAGGCAAAAATTCATCAAGGGCTTCTCCGTTCTAGAGCACTCTCATACGAGCAGTGGGGATGCACGCATAAACCAAGCTAATAAAATGATCAGGAATACCAATATCTTTGAGAGTATCTTCAATGAAGCTCCATTTTAGTCTATCGTAAGCTTTCTCCAAGTCAATTTTGATCGCCATCCATCCCTTTTTACCTTTCTTGCTTTTCATGGAATGGATAACCTCCTGTGCGATAACAATGTTATCGGAGCTTTGTCTTCCAGGGACGAAACTGCATTGAGTAGGTTGCGTCAACTTACCCATGATACCTCTGAGTCTTCTGGCCAGGATCTTGGTAATAACTTTGTAAGAGACATTGCACAAGCTGATGGGACGCATCTGCTTCAGGTTCATTACGGGTTCCACTTTAGGTATGAGGGTAATAAGTGTTTCATTAATATCTTTTACCTTTTGTGGATTCTGAAAGATTTTCTGAACAAGCTGACACAAGTCTGTACCAATGAGATCCCACTTATTCTGGTAGAAAATTGCCTGCATCCCATCTTTTTCTGGTACTTTGAGGACCCCAATACTAAAGAGAGAGTCTTTAATTTCATCAGCAGAGATGTTCCTACTAAAACTCTCTAGCTCTTCATTGCTCAACAAAAGAAAGGCTTTGCTCAGAACAAAGGGAATGTCAGCCAAATCATCAGTGTATAAGGTTTTAAAAAAGGAGGTAGCCATGTCTTTTAAAGCTGAGCAATTTAATCAACCATTATTGCTTGATCCATCAATTTTCGTGGGATCGACCCTTACTCACGTAATGTATTAAATCACAATAGGGATTGAGATTGGATGGCGCGTGTTTCTGAACCTAATCCTAAATTTTTGGGAATTTCAAAATACAAGTTTTTAAAAATTTTTGAAAAGCTGTTAATGTTGGTTATACATAGAGTTGGTTACTTATAATTTTTCTTTTACCAAAGAAAAATATCTTTTTACATTAAATGTTAAAAATTTTTAACATAAAATTTGTATGAATCACTGACGTGCATTTAGACAAAATTTACATAGATTATTGTTTTCGTCCCAAATAAATCTGGGTGAAATATTTTGGATTATTTTAGAGGGAAGTTAAAACTAATATAGCAAAAAAATTTGAGGCTGATTATACACAAATTTATAATAGAATTAACATTTTTCAAAACAAGTCTCAAATAAGTGTGAAGTTATTATGCACGTTCAAATGAAATACAAACGAATTCTAATTTTTGTCTTAAACTCATTACTATTTTATTTAAAAAAAAATTTGTGCCATAAAAAAATGTTTGACAAGAAATTTTTGGATTAAATTCAGCTGAGTTTGAATCTATTTTTTTATAACCTACACCAAAATCCGATAAAAAAGTTATTTTTAAACAACAAATATATTTATTTGGTACTTAATTTGATGGCTAATTTTTTTATAAACTAAATTAATATGATTAGATAATAATAAATTAAATAATTCAATTTTCAACAATAATTTTTTTCATAATTCTTCCGAACAACATTCTAGACTTTTTTTTTCTTAAATACTCTTAATTTTAAATAATAATTTTTTCTATAATTCTAGCCTTTATTTTTTTTCCATAATAATGAAAATCTGGATTCCTTTTGACTTTGTAATTAACGTGTTCATGTATCTGGTTACAATTTTATTTGGTATAATGCAATTTGTTTGAGATGCAATGGATGTATAAATATCCTTCTATGCGGTGCAAAATCCATATGATTCTTGGGTAGTGCTACGGTGATAAAAGAAATTTTTTTTTTAATATCTAGCATGAGTAGTAAAGAATTATGGCCAATACTATCATGATGAAAGAGATATTTTTCTTTAGCTGCTGAAGAAATGTAAAGATACAGGCTGCTGAACACGTGTTATCTTATTTTCTGAAGGACGGCATGTCCTGACAGGAAGAAGAAGCTGCAGACTGTAACCCATGAAAAAAGATAATTTTCCCTCATGCGCCACAGTCTGTCGTTACTTCTTCCAGTCAAGATGTGTCGTGACTGTCGTCCTTCGAAAAAAAAGATAATACGTGTTTAGTAGTTTGTTTCTCCACGTTTCTTCAACAGCTAAAGAAAAATATCTCTTTTATCATGATAGTATTGGCCATGATTCTTTACTACTCATGCTAGATATATTTATTCCATATTGTTTAAAGTCTCATGACTCTTATGGCCCTCCTTCTCTTCGTTATACATTTTTCCTGTTTTATATATGTACTATGTCTTTAAAAAAGATCATTGTAGATCTACATATCAACTCAATAAAGTACCAAAAAATTATATTATAATATTTGTTAAACATACTTTTTGTAAATATTTTGGGCAACACAACTACCTGCATTGCTTCATTGAAAGGGACATCAAATTGTGGATAATTTGAATGTTTCATTGGAACACATTCATCTAAGGCGCATTCACATACTTATGTTGGTGGGAGTGCTCAAAAGAATGAGAACAAGAGAATGTTCATTATTATGAGGTTTGGGTTGTCATTTAAGGTTTTACTATTATCATTTTTTTTATTGAGAATGTAAATCTGGAAATGTCTTCTTGAGTTTGCTATGTAATTAGATTATTTTGTTAGAGTGAGAACGGAAATCTCTGTCAGTAATTAATTGAAAAAAGAATTTATTAGAGGAACAACAAAAATTTATGTCAATAATTAATCGGAAAAATAATTTATTTATTCAAGAATCAAGAATTTAATATTACAGATTTAAAATCTCACAGTCACATATTTAAAATACATGCTAATTGGTTGATTGTTCTCTGCGATTTATCCAAATGTATAATATATAAGTCATAATATAACTGTATTTATTATTTTGCTTTGATGTGTACAAATGATGTATGTTTTTATTTCTCTTATTGAGAATCAAACGCTTTATCTAAAGAACAATAATTTAAATGGATCCTTAGTAAATTTTATATTAAATAATTTGATCTCCAACAATTTCTATTTAAAAGTTAATGAGAATTATTTCGCTTAGATAGATTTCGGTTTTTCTTTTGCTTTTATTAAAATTTTTAATATGTGTAGAATAATTAGATTCTTAAATAAATTTTATTACAAGATAATTAAGTTCTAAAAAATATGCCATGATAAGACAAATTAATCACTCTTCAAAAACCAAATAATTTGTCTTGTAGTCATTCTCGAAACTTTTTAAAGTAATAAATTTTGTTCTAAAATTTCTGAAAAACTAATTTAATTGCTTACTGAACTAATTGTGAAAAAACTTAATTAAATGTACTTTAGAACTCTTTCATTACTAGAAACACACCTGGTACCGATGGTTTTACTATTGGAAAAAATTTTGAATGAAATTTCTGTCAGATTTAGAATCGCCACAGACGACACAAATGATGAATTTTGGTATTTCGCCGAAAGTTACTATCAGACAAGTAATTCGGATGGAAATTCCACAAAAAAATTACGGGCGTCATTAAATAAGTTGGCACTAAGTCTTAATTTTTATTCGACAAAAATCCCAATTTAAAAATGCTTCAATGTTCCATATTACTGTAGAATAAATTCGATGGTAATACCAACGATAATGACCTTATTTAAATCGAATTTGTCGTCCTCTCCCCTTCACTTCTGAAAATAACCCTTCCCCCAAATTAAACCTTTCTCCCCTCCCCACCTAGCTACCACCTCCATCAACAACCTTCATCTAGCCGTCACCGCAGAGCTTTTGGTACTCGTCATTTCAATGTCCTAACCGCACCCTAACAAGTCACATTGTGCCTGCCTCCACAGCATACTGCACCCTAATCTCCATTTTTTTGGCGTTCTCTTTGTCCTTAAAGTGACTACCACTACCACATTGAAGCTATTGTCACCACTGGCGCTCTCTCTCACGGATGAAGTTTTTACTGAGTCCTTAGTCGTGCTGTTTCTGTTTGTATATATATTAGTTATAGTTTTTCCTCGCCTTATCATTATGTTCTTATAAGAAGGATAAGAGTCGTGATTGTAATGATGTATGTATATAATATTTGTATGTTTCTTGTATAAGAAGTTTTGTTTATATATACATGTTTGTAAAAGGTGAAAAATATCTTACGGTTTTTCAAAAAAAAACAGCAATACGATTTTGAGAGTTAAAGAATCATATTTTACTATTAAGTATATAGATAATATTCCTCGCTATCAGAGTGGTGCAGTCGAAAACGTGATATTCTAATTAATAGTAAGGATGTTACAGAATACTAATCATTCTGCTTAGATTAGAATTATAAAAAATAATGAAAGTTGAATAAATAATTTACGGTAAGTCGTTCTGGGGATTAAATTATAATAATGATATATAAATATTCTTATTTATTGTATCAATTTTAGATAATTTTATGTCAATTTTTTTATTATCTGTTATAAAATAGAATATGTACTTGTTCTAATAATTCAATCAATAGTTAATAATAAATGAGTTTTATATGAATTATGATGTTCAATTTAAATTGAATATACCTAAGACTTAACATAATCCTAATAATACAATATGTTAATAATTTTTCTAAGTCAGAGTGAAAAGATTAAAATGATATATCTTCTATTCAATTTTTATAAGTAAAATCAAAAGAAAAAAATTAGTAATATTTTTCAATTTTTATGCAACAAATTTAATCAATGTATATGAAAAATAAAAAATCTTAAACAATTACTGATAATTATCCTAAAAGACAATAAGATCCTCCTAAAAAATCTATTAATCTAAGCTGGTACTTAACAGGTAGATCAGTAATTTATCATGTCACATAGATATGCTCTGTTAAGCCCAAAGAGAGGTCGTTTACGGAAGGGCTAAAGAGTCTCACGGAATTAAAGATAAAAAATTGGAAAGAATTTTTTTTTGTTGGGAGTCTCATTGTCTTTCAGAATAATTATGAGAGACCGTTTAGAATTTTTTTATAATTTATTATAAATATTTTATATAACATAACCTTTATAATTTTATAAAATAATTCTCTAATTACAAATTTATTATATCTAAAATTATATAATTATTTTGTAAGACCCAAAACTTTTGAAAAGGTTTATTATAAACTAATTTTAATATCAATTATTTATTTGTAACTTTAATTTCAGAAATTACTTTATTAAAGAATATTTAAAGCAAGTTTTGATTAATTGAATTTGAAATAGATTAACATTCTTATTCAATTTTATAATTATTGATTTATTTTTTATATTTAAATTATAACGTTAGTAGTTATGAAATAATAAGAATTTTATATGATTTAATTTAAATAGTTCATATTTTTATAATTCAATACTTTAAGTTTAAAAATAAAGAAAATTTATTATCTTATAATTTCAATTAAAGTGTTTGATTTTTAATTAATTAGTATTTTGGTACAACAAATAATATTTTTAAGTAATTTTTAAAAATTTAATTTGAGTTTAAATTAATATCCCATACCTCAATTTTATTCAAATTTTCCTACTGTAATTAAATCCGAAAATTCCCAAATCAAACCCTATTTTTCATCTAAACCTAACCCTAATTTGATCTAACCTTATCCTAGCTACCCTACCCCCTCTCACCCACGGCTCACACACACGCACACCAACAACACACACGCACAGTAGCAGCTGAAACAGAAAAGAAAGAAAGAAATAGAAGAAAGAAAAGGGGAGTCACGGGAACGGAAGGAAGGAGAGAGGAGGAGGGAAGAGAGAGGGAGAACGTTCGCGGAGAGAGCTACGAGGAGAGGGAGTCACGCCGCCGTCCCTGCACCGTCACCATTGTGCTGTCATCGCCACTGCTGTCAGTGAAGCCATCGTCATCGTGGAACAGATCTGAGGTGAGAGAGAGAACCGCGATGGGGAAGGAGTTGCGCTACCCAGTCGCTGTCCGTGAGGAGTCGTCGCCGGTCTGCACGCTGCCAACGTCGCCGGCGTTGTCGCGAGAAGGAGAGACAGCCGCGTCGAAGGAGAAGAACTATCGCGGAGCTATCCCTGCCGCTATGCCTAGCGGTTGTCGCGAGCCTCATCGCCGCTGATGGGGTGCGCCGCCAAGCTTTTGCGCCGAAGAACCCCGCTGCCGTCGCCAATGAAAACTGCTGGTAAGGGTTTTAAGTTTGGTTTCTGTTCTTTTGGATTCTGATAGGATTGCTGACGCTGCATGATTGTTACAGTCACCGCCACCAGGGTTCTTGCTCACCGCTGTCGCTTGAGGTTATTGCCGGAGCTGCTACCGGGTTGATTCGGGGTTTCGGTTTCTTTGTTTTGTTACTACAGTAAGTGTTTATATTTCGAAAACCCCTGCGTTAGTATTCTGTTATGTTTGGTTATAAACTCTGAGATTTGTTAACGTAGGTTCATGTTCTGAGCGTTGCATGTCGCTTTTAATTAAGTTGCTGTGATTGTTGCGAAAGTAATAAAAGGCTGAGGTTTCGGTTGACGTTGGTTTTGGGTTGAGAGAAAAAGTTTCGTTGACGTGGTTGGGTTATGGTTTCGATTGGTCAAGGTAGGGGCGATTTTATAAACTTAATTTACTATCGAGAAGTGTTTTAAGTTGATATTAATATGAAAAATATGTTTTTATGATTTCGTAAGTCTTATGAATTGAACTGAGTTGCTTTGAATGAATGTAAACGCGAGTTCGAATGATTTATTGATTAACTGAAGATGTTTAGTCGGGTTTTATACTTGGATTAAGGTTATTATGATGATGATTGGACTGTGGCTGTTTCTAATTATTGAGTTAGAAAATTGGTTTGATTAAATACTATGTAAAATAATTTTTCTTGGTTTGGGGTTTAATTTGATGTTGAAAATGAATTGGCGTTTGAAATTATTTGAGATATTGGGAATGGGTTTTGTTGATCTGTTGGAAACGATTATGAGAATTCGAAAGTGATTTGAATGATTGACAGGCGTTTGGTTTAGTTTGGTTAGGACTCTTGAAGGGTGGCAAAAGTCCGAGTTTTAGGAGAGGTGCTGCCGAAATTTTATGAAACTCTGAGAGTTTGTTTAAAGAACTACTTAAAAAGAAAATTTGATTTAAGAATCATATTATTTGATTTGGATTTATTACAAAAAGAACTATGCTTTAAGTTTGATGTATTAATGAAAGAATGATGTTTTGAGCTTTATTGAGAAAAGATTTATGTTTTGAGTTTGAACTATTAATGGAAAGGGTTATACCTTAGATTTGATTTAGTAAGAAAAGATTTATGTTTGGGTTTGAATTTTTAAAAACAACTTTATGTTTTGAATGTGATTTATTAAGAAAGGATTATATTTTGAGTTTTGACTTATTAAAAAAGGCTTTATATTTTGAGTTTGATTTATTAAGAAAAGTTTTACATTTTGAGTTTGATGAAAGAACTGCATTTTAAGGAATTATGATTCAAGGTGTTTAATAATTTTAAAGAACGAGATTGGTTATCATCCTCCCTAAAGTCTCGAGACCGTGCCATGAGGTTTAATTAATAGATGATTCTTTTAGTATTTTGAAAGAGGTTTTAATCTGAAATAGTCTTGAACTTGGTTTGGAAAAAAAAAATCTTCGTTAAGTAAGAATTGGGTTTTGTATGAAAGAAGAACTTGTTTTTTTATAAGGTGGTTTTGGGGATTTTGGAAAAAATTATAAGGAGTGATGTTGGTTTTCAAATAAAAATGAAATTGTTTTGATCTTTGACCTGGCAAGGTTCGTGGTGGTTTACCTCTTGCCCAATGTCAAGATGTATGTGGGGTTCGTGGTGGTGTACCGCCTACATATTTCTAAAAGAGGATGTTGTGTGGGGGTTCATGGTAGTTTACCACCTACATGGGTGTGTTATTTTCCAATTGAAGATCTTGCGAGGTTTGTAAAACCCGGTCAAACCGTAATTAATAAAATAATAAATTAAAATAAGAGCGAATATAGTTATAAAATTTAGCAATCGGAATTTGATAATTTAAATATGATATTTGGACTCAGTGAATTTTTCTGAGTCGGAAAATAGTTTTCTGAATAAAAATGCGCACTAAAAATTTGACCGGAAGTACCGGCTACGATCTGTCCGATACTGTGGTTGAGAAAATTTATTAGAAGTGAATAATTTTAAGAAATAAGAAATTATAATTTGGGAAGCTAGAAATATTTAAAATACGATTTAAAACTCTAATCTTAAAGGTTTTGGCCCAAAATTTGGCCAACGGACTAAACCAAGTGAACTGGATTGATCCGGAACTCCCATTGATGAGCTGTTTGCGGCCACACGTCGCTCTTCTCATCCTCTACAATTCTATCTAAGTTTTATGATGAGTATTCCACTGTCCTCTGCCCATTTTTCGTTTTTCTATTTAAATTCGAATTTGGTTTGGATTTTGAGAAAATCTTGTGATTTTGGTTATTTAGGGGTGCTCTAGTATGAGCCATTGGTGATATTCATCATAAAGTATAGTGGGTTAAGGTAAGAAACCCTCCAACCCTTGTGATTTATCAATTTCATGAACCCTAGGTTGATTTTAAGTGTGAAAATTGATTATGTTAGAGTATTGGGTGATTTTGGTGCACAATTGGAAGATTGATATTGCTTATGGGGCTTTGGTGAGACTTGGAGCTAAGAGTTGGTGGAGACTTCCAAAGAAGAGCCTCAATTGGCTTGGCTCCAAGAGGTACGGTTTAAGTTTCATTTAAGTACCGTGTGGTGTAATGGAAATTCCTAGGCTAGATACCCCTAGGATTAAGTTTGGATTGTGTAAATGGTTGGTACTAAAATGTATAGTTGATATGCAATGTAAATTAATAATTGGATTGAGAATTGTGTGAATTTGTATGTTTGGTGTGTTGAGAAATCGATAAATTAGATAATGAATATTAGTTTGTGGAATATGCATTTAAATTGTAAATTTGGGCCGGAGGTCATGAATCTTGGGCCGGAGGCCGAAAAGAGGTAAGGAAGGTAAGTGATGTGTGTATCGTGTGATGTCATATGAGATTGAAGGATTGTGATTGTTGTTATTTGGTTATAAGGGATTGTATGGATTATGCGGTTATTGGTGTTGAAGGAGGAATTGATGTCTTTGTTGATAATGCACATGAGTTGTATATGATAACATGGATTTATATGTATTGGGGGTTGATGGAATTGGTATTGGTGGAACTTGAGATGTGGAATAAATATATGATATGGTATTTTGTTTGAAATTGAGTTATTTGATTGAGATTGGTCAAAATGGTGGATTGGTGGATTGTGAATTTAATGAGAGTGTTGAAAATATGAGTTAAGGAGGCATGAGGTTGATTTGGTAAGTTTTGGTTGGTTTTGAAAAGGTTTGAAATTGGTTTGTGTTGAAAATTTGGTTTTGTTAGTTTTTATGAAAGTTGTGATTTTGGCCTACTTTGACAGAGCATAACTTGGTCTCCGAATCCCCGATTTGTATCAAACTTGTTTAGAAATAACATTGGATCCGAGATGTTTATGCCTTTTGAAGAACGGGTGGAAAATGATTTGAAACGAAAAAGTTATACCCGTCAGAAGTTAGGGGTTTGAAAATGTAATCCTGCCGCTTTTTAAACTTAGTAAAATTTTTTGTAAAACGTACTCCGATGCGCACGCATGGCCGACGCACACGCGTCACTCACGATTTTTACTCTCTCACGCGTGTGCCTGGCCAACGCGTATGCGTCACTTTATTGATGCAGGTGCGTGGTACAAATTTCAGAGAGTTGTGATGGTAGTGTGCTGGTTTTGTGCGAGGAGCACAAAACGCATCCACGCGTACGCATGGCTGACGCGCACGCGTCACCCTACCTCTCTACTTCCCACACGTGCACATGGGCGACACCCACGCGTCACTCTACTTTTCCGCCTTCCACGCGTGTGCGTGGGCAACGCGATGCGTGACCCCATTTTCAACAAAAAGTGATTTTTGAATTTTTAAAACCGAATTTCAAACTTTTAAGCCTCCATTTTCATCCTTTAAATCCTAAATTTTTATAATATTCCTAGTAATGAAAAGAAGTTAAGACATGTGGTAACTTATGGATGAAGTAAAGTGAGAATCAATGATGAATGATGAGTAATGATGATTGTATGAATTGCTGAGGATGATGGTGGACGTGCTGTGTATAGTATGAGCCGGATGGCTGTGATAAGAATTGAATTATGGCTGAGTATGTATATGTATATGATTAATGATCAAATGTGGTAAATGAATAATGATGGAAAATGTCGAATGTGATGTGTGACCCCGGGTAGTAAGCAGTGACATTGTTCGCTTGCTCTGGGTATGAGATGGGAAAGGAGAATTATAATAAATGAGTTTAATTATGGAGTTTTGATTGAATGTATGTCTCTAATTCCTGGGCAATAGCAAGGGTCGTGGTTCGTCCCGCTTGCTCCGGGTCATTATTTGAGAATTGGTAATAATGAAGAGTGATTATGAATGATTGTGTATTTGTGATACCCGAAAAGTAGCAAGGGTTGTAGTTCATCTCGCTTGCTCCAAGTTAATGTTTGAGATTTGATAACAATGATGATGGATTTTAAACTGAATGAATGTATGTTTTGAGATCCTGGGCAGTAGCAAGGGTTGTGGTTTGTTCCACTTGCTCCAGGTCAGTGTATGTTTTGAGATCCTGGGCATTAGCAAGGGTGGTGGTTTGTCCCACTTGCTCCAGGTAAGAGATTGTGATGCTTGGGTAGTAGCGGCAGTAGTGGTGATTCTATTCGCTCCAGGTTGAGCTTTTAAACACCTGCCTGGGTAGTAACCGCAGTAGTGGTTGTTCCACTGGCTCTGGGTTAATTGGGTAGTGGCAAAGGAGTTGTAGCTCAAGCCCACTTGCTCCGCATGGGTGTTCTGTCCATGGTTAGCTACTAGGACGTGTTGGGTTGGCTATATAATCGACAGATGATATCATCAGTCATAGGGCAGGCATACATCATTTGCATAAGTTTGAATTGTTTGGGTTTGTCTATTTGTTTTGGATTTCTATATCATATATGCTATGTTACCTGATTATGTGCTACTTGTTCTACTTGTACCTTATTGTGTATTACTTGTCTGTATTGCTTGTGTTTGTACAACTAAGAGGTCCCTCATGCTGGTGTCGGTTGACGCTGAGGGCTGTTCTTGTTGAGATGGAGTAATGATATGATTAATTTTAAACTGATGATTATTGAAAGAGATAATTTGAGCTCCTTGAATAGACGCAGTGAAGTGATTTCACTTGCTTTGCGTGAGGATATGAGGTAATGATATAGAATCGCTGATTTTTGTTGGTGTTGGACCTACTTAAATAAACTTAGATAAAAAAATACTTGAATGTGTAGCAACCCTATTTTTATAAATATCAAATAGTGAATAATGAGAATCCTTAAATGTTGTGTAAGTAAATGTGTAATATGAATAAATTTAGCATGTTATAATATGTAAAATGGAAAGATGTGCATACTTGTCTAATCTATTAAAAAGAAAAAGATCTAATGTCTGGGAGAATAATTAGACATACATCTTATGATGAGTATCAATTAAAGAAATACAATAAAATAATAAAAATATAGCACATGAATCAATAGGGATATGTCAAAGGGGATAATAATCGGATATTCGGATCCAACTATATCTGTCAAGTATTTATTCCGAAGTTAGACAAAAAAAAAGGTTTATTCAAAACAAACCTTAAACTGTACAAAATTCCAAAGTATTAATAAGGATGTATTTTTTTCTTTTTTTCAAAATTTAAAAGATTACACATGGATCGGACAAAGATTTGAACATTAAAAGAAATTTGAATATAAAAATGGAATTCAAATGATAAGGGCAAAAAGATATACTCTTAACATGTAACGTAAATCATCTATGTTTGTAGAACGAATAAGTTTGTAACCAGTGTATTTTGCAAATAAATTTTGAATTTTTTACAATTGACCCGTTATCTATTTAATTCTTAGATTTAATAGTAAAAATAGTCACTAAAAAATAATTTGTTCGTTGAATTTATTCTCAAAAGTTTTTCAATTAAATTAGTCCATAAAAATTTAAAATTAATCGTATTTCTCCTTTCGATAAAGGATTAATATTTTCCGTTAACAATTACCAATGACATCAAGAGTATCTTCTCCAACCCCATAAATTGTTGATCTCCTTTCATCATTTTTAAATTTTTCATCATAGTGAAAAACAATTGTTTTCTGTATTTGCTATGGATCTCTAAATATTTTTTATAGTACTATGTCAAAAATACATAAATCAGGAGACATTATGAATCATAATAATTTTACAAACAATTCTGCTAGATAATTAACTAAAAGTGCAGTTAACTAGTGGAAAAAGGTGTCCATTTATGAAAAAAATAGTACCCCAATTCCAGAGTCAACCTTAATTTCACTTTCAATTCCATTCACAGTAAAATAGGCAACCACAAGAAACAAAAATAAACATCCAAAATATAACAAAAAAATACCTAAAATTATTGTAAAAGATTATCCAAAACTCTTTTACTTACAGTAAAGAAGAAGCATCATTTTCGTATATAGAAACATCCAAAACCTAACAAAAGTGATATCCAAAATAATTTAAAAAAATCCAAAAACTAACAAAAGAGATATCCAAAATAATTTTAAAAAATTCAAAACCTAATAAAATGAGACATCTAAAATTATTATAAAAAGAACATTTGAAAACTAAGGAAAAAACATCTAATACTATTCAAAAAAATCATTCAAATCCTAAAAAAAACATCAAAATTAAAACAAAAGAAAAAGTACATTCAAAACATATAACAAAAAAAAAACAAGCACAAAAAATAAAAAAAAAATCCAAAATCATTGTAAAAAATTATCGAAAACTTTTTCAATTATAGTAAAAAAGAACGCATCACTTTTGAATACAGAAATATCCAAAATCTAAGAAAAGTGAGATATCCTAAAATATTTAAAAAAAAAACTTATAAACCTAACAAAACAAGACATCCAAAATTATTGAAAAAAGTGCATCCGAGAACTAAAAAAAGAAACATATAAAACTATTAAAAAAATTATCCAAAACCTAAAAAGAAGAAACATCCAAAATATAAGAAAAAGAAACATAAAAAATATATAATATAAACACATCCGAAATCAAGGAGAAAGAAACAAAAACTTGTAAAAAGAATCATCCAAAATTTAGAAAAAAGTTCGCATGTAGCAAATGTGATGTCGAGGCCTCTTGCTAAGAGTCTTTTGGTGAACGTGGGATCGGGTTGATGTTGTTGTGCGCTAAAAACTCCACCAACAAAACGTTAAGCTCTTTTTTGTCATCGAAGCCATGGTTTCACAAACAGAAACTAATATAGGGATGGAGATATTATTAGAGCGTTATTTTTTTTTATGAATTTTGATTAGTAAATATACAAGATGACAAATTACAAGGGAGGGCATTGCAGCAGGACGAGAAATTGTTGGGGGTGCCCATCACGACACGAGAAATTGTAGGGTAAGGTGTGCGCATCACGAGAGGAGGTGTTGCATGGAGAGGCGCAGCGTCACGGCGATTAAGGTCGGAGGGGAGGGGCGCGGCGCCGCAGAGAGAAGAGTTGGGAAGAGAATCCAGTAGTGCACGAGCAGCAATGGAGGTAACAGCGTTGCGGGGAAAAGCAAGTGGAGGGGGAGGTCATAATAGGGGTTGAGATTGGATGGCGCGTTTTTCTGAACCTAATCCTAAATTTTTGAGAATTTCAAAATACAATCTTTTAAAAATTGTTGAAAAGTTGTTCATGTTGGTTATGCATAGAGTTGGTTACTTATAATTTTTCTTTTACCAAAGAAAAACATCTTTCTGCATTAAATGTTAAAATTTTTTAACATAAAATCCGTATGAATCACTGATGCGCATTTAGACGAAATTTACATAGATTATTGTTTTTGTCCCAAATAAATCTGGGTGAAATATTTTGGATTATTTTAGAGGTAGTTGAAACTAATATAGCAAAAAATTTTAGGCTGATTATACACAAATTTATAATAGAATTAACATTTTTCAAAACGAGTCTCAAATAAGTGTGAAGTTATTATGCACGTTGAAATGAAATACAAACGAATTCTAATTTTTGTCTTAAACTCGTTATTATTTTGTTTAAAAAATTTTTTGTGCCATAAAAAAATGTTTAACAAGAAATTTTTGGATTAAACTTAGCTGAGTTTGAATCTATTTTTTTATAACCTACACCGAAATCCGATAAAAAGGTTATTTTTAAACGACAAATATATTTCTTTGGTACTTAATTTGATGGCTAATTTTTTAATAAACTAAATTAATATGATTAGATAATAATAAATTAAATAATTCAATTTTCAACATTAATTTTTCATAATTCTTCCGAACAACAATCTAGACTTTATTTTTTTCCTTAAATATTCTTAATTTTAAATAATATTTTTTTTCTATAATTCTAGCCTTTATGTTTTTTTTTTCCATAATAATGAAAATATGAATCCCTTTTGACTTTATAATTAATGTGTTCATGTACCTAGTTACAATTTTATTAGGTATAATGCAATTTGTTTGAGATGCAATGGATGTATAAATATCCTTTTATGCTGTGCAAAATCCATATGATTCTTGGGTAGTGCTACGGTGATGAAAGAAATATTTTTTCTAACTGCTGAAGAGACGTAAAGACACAGACTGCTAAACATGTGTTATCTTGTTTCCTGAAGGACGGCACGTCCTGACTGGAAGAAGAAGCTGCAGACTGTGACCCATGAAAAAAGATAATTTCCCCTCATGCGTCACAGTCTGCAGTTGATTCTTCCAGTCAGGACGTGTCGTCCTTCGGGTAAAAAGATAACACGTGTTTAGTAGCTTATTTCTCTATGTTTCTTAAGTAGCTAAAGAAAAATATTTCTTTCATCATGGTAGTATTGGCCATGATTCTTTACTACTCATGCTAGATATATTTATTCCATATTGTTTAAGGTCTCATGACTCATATTGCCCTCCTTCTCTTCGTTATACATTTTTCCTGTTTTATATATGTATTATGTCTTTAAAAAAGATCATTGTAGATCTACATATCAACTCAATAAAGTAACAAAAAATTATATTATAATATTTGTTAAACATACTTTTTGTGAATGTTTTGGGCAACACGACTACCTGCATTGCTTCATTGAAAGGGACATCAAATTGTGGATAATTTGAATGTTTCATTGGAACACATACATTCATCTAAGGCGCATTCACATGCTTATGTTGATGGGAGTGCTCAAAAGAATGTTCATTATGAGGTTTGGGTTGCCATTGAAGATTTTACTATTATCGTTTTTTTTTTTTATGAGAATGTAATCCAGGAAGTGTCTTCCTGAGTTTGTTATGTTTGTTAGAGTGACAACGAAAATCTCTATCAATAATTAATCGAAAAAAGAATTTATTAGAGGAACAACAAAAATCTATGTCAATAATTAATTGGAAAAAGAATCTATTCATTCAAAAATTTAATATTAGATATTTAAAATCTAACAATCACATATTTAAAATACATGCTAATTGGTTGATTGTTCCCTGCAATTTATCCAACTGTATAATATATAAGTCATAATATAATTGTACTTATCATTTTGCTTTGGTGTGTACAAATGATGTATGTTTTTATTTTTCTTATTGAGAATCAAACACTTTATTTAAAGAATAATAATTTAAATGGATTCTTAGTAAATTTCATATTAAATAATTTGATCTCCAACAATTTCTATTTAAAAGTTATTGAGAATTATTTCGCTTAAATAGATTTTGGTTTTTGTTTTGCTTTTATTAAAATTTTTAATATGTGTACAACAATTAGATTCTTAAATAAATTTTATTATAAGATAATTAAGTTCTAAAAAATATGTCATGATAAAACAAATTAATCACTCTTCAAAAAATAAAAAAGTTTGTCGTGTAGTCATTCTCGAAACTTTTTAAAGTAATAAAATTGTTTTAAAATTTCTTAGGAACCAATTTAATTGCTTACTGAACTAATTGTGAAAAAAGTTAATTGAATGTACTTTATAACTTTTTCATTACTAGAAACACACCTAGTATCGATGGATTTACTATTGGAAAAAATTCTGACTAAAATTTCTATCGGATTTAGCGTCGCCGCAGATGACACAAATGACGAATTTTGGTTTTTCGCCGCCAAATGTTACTATCGGACAAGTAATTCAGATGGAAATTCCACAAAAATATTATGGGCGTAATTAAATAAGTTGGCTCCAAGTCTTAATTTTTATTTGACAAAAATTCCAATTTGAAAACGTGTTCCGTATTATCATAGAATAAATTCGATGGTAATACCAACGATAATGACCTTATTTAAATTGAATTTGTTGACCTCTCTCCTTCACTTCAGAAAATAACCCTTTTCCCAAATTAAACCCCTCTCCCCTCCCCACCTAGCTACCACCTCCATCAACAACCTTCATCCAGCCGCCACTGTAGAGCCCTCGGTACTCGTCATTTCAATGTCCTAACCACACCATAACAAGCCACATTGTGCCTGACTCCACCACATACCACACCCTAATCTCCATTCTTTTGGCGCTCTCTCTGTCCTTAAAGTGACTGCTATTGCCGCATTGAAGTTGTTGTCACCACTAACGCTCTCTCTCACTGAAGAAGTTTTTACTAAGTCCTTAGTTGTGCTATTTCTGTTTGTATATATATTAATTGTAACACCCTACCACACTAAGTTTTACGCTTAAGCCGTAAAACAAAGGTGGTATGGCATTACGACTTCTACAATATAATGTATACATATAATAACAGAAAGATTATAATATACTAGGAGCCTTGAAGAATAGATGAAATAAAAATGGCGAAATAAAATCGCAACGCTCAAGAAACGAGTTAACTTACGTGCTAAGGAAACTATAACTAACAAGCTCCTAATTCAGCCTGCGAAGTCAAGACTGGCCGGAGAATATTTACACATATATGTATACATATCCAAAACCCAAGTGTATATAAACTAAATCCTGTCTCTTCATAAGCCTCTAAGAGAATCAAAAGGGACAAGTTATGCGAAGAGAAATCTAAATACATATATATACATCATTGTACAACAAAATAACCCAGTAATCACTTTGCTTCAGAAGTCCAGACGCCTAACGAGGTGCCTCTTGACCTGCATCTAAAAAACAACAATATAGTATGGGGTGAGAACCAAGGGTTCTCCGTATGGTAAAGGTGCCACACACATAAGATATAAGGTCTTGGAAATGCCAGAGGCAATCCTAGAACTCCGACATTCAGATTTTAGAGCTTAAAGTATTAAACAAAAGCCATAAAAGGTGGTTTTCTAAGAGTAACTAAGCCTAACTTAACTTAATCCTAAATCTAAGTCCATACTGCCATTCCTCCATACCTCCAACTCCGTCAGCATTTCACAGACAAATAAACAGATAAAAGTAAACACAAGAAGGTTAGAAGTACTGCAGGTAGCAAATATACACTTAACATAGTAAATGCACTTAGGCAAACCCAGTTAAAGCACAAACAAGTAATTCAAATAATATGCACATGATGCATGCCTGTCCTATGGCTAATGAGCTCATCTGTCGATTATACAGCCAACCCGACAAGTCCGGTTCGCTAAACCATTGGACTGTCCCCCGACGTGCATCCCCCTGAGTCTATGCATAGCTTTTTCTCATATATATATCAAATCGCTTAATGGGGGTACCATTCCTGAGAATTTATAAGTGCCCGGTCACTCTTATGTCGTAGGGTCAATAGAGTATCGAGTTTTCAACCTGGTACACGTGATGACAAGCCACGGTACTTTATCCATGGAATCTCGTATCTCGGATCATTTAATCATTTAAGCCAAGTATCATACATGATAATTCATTTGATTATCAAGCCAATTATCATACATGATCATCCGTAATATTTCGTAATCAATTCATCACTTTTCAGCTTTACTTCACCTCCAAATTATCCCCATTTCCTAGCTTCATCTAATTATCAGATTTAATACTACTATTTATGACTGAAGGAATGAAAATAGAGGTTTAGATGTTTGAAATAGGGTTTAAAACTCAAAAATCATGTTTGCTGGAACAAGGGCCACGCATACGCGTGGCTCACGTGTACGCATGGGAGTGTAAAGATGCAGCTCGTGCGCACATCCCTTTGTCACAGAACATTATATATTAAATGCATGAAACCTAAACCATACCTTGGCTGATTCCCACGTAGCGACCAAAGCAATTCACCCAACACAAACACAGCCCCAAAGCTCAACAAAATACTAATGCCCAGCCTCCACCAAAATTCCAACGTCCACAATTTCAAGCTCCAATTATTTATTCACAACCTAATACACATTCATAACACATAGATATCCAATTTAATACCCAAAGCTCAAATTCAATAAAAAAAATGAAATTATGGTATTCTCACCTTACCCAAGCTTCACATAAGCAAGAGTGAACGTTTTTCTCAAGCTAATTGGATCCTAAAACATCAAAGAACAAAGAAATTCAATACCTCCACTCAATTTTCGAAAATTAGGGGAAGAAGTGGCTGAGAACAATATAGCGAGTTACCTATGAAATTGTTCCGGTAGAAATGTAGAGCTCGACGCGGTGGAGTTACGACGAGTTGAATTTTGCCGTAAGGGTTTTGGGGTTCTTTTCTTCCCTAGAAGCTTTCAGCGTTACTTCAGCTGAAATGAGGAAGAGAAGGGGATTTGGTTCATTTAAAGGCTGGTCGGGTTGGGCCCACGGACCCGGTTCAACCGGTTCGGCCCGTTCGGTCCAATCTTGAACTGATTTCTTCGAAATTAGTGTCAAAATTCTCGTTTCGATGAACTCTATCCTAAATTGATATAATATTTACATTTCTAATCTTCTTTATTAGAAATTAATTTATCGACTAATTATATACTAATTTAACGGGGTTCACATTAATTATAGTTTTTCCTCACCTTATCATTATGTTCTTTTAAGAGGAATAGGAGTCATGATTGTAACGATATGTATGTATATAATATTTGTATGTATTTTGTGTAAGAATTTTTGTTTATATATGCATATTTGTAAAAGGTGAAAAAGATCTTACGATTTTTCAAAGAAAACAGCGATACGGTTTTGAGAGTTAAAGACTCCTATTTTATTGTTACCTATATAGAAGTCGTCATAATATTTCTCGCTATCAGAGTGGTGCAGCAAAAAGCGTGATATTCTAATTAATAATAGTAAGGATATTACAGAATACTAACCATTTTGCTTAGATTAGAATTGTAAAAAAAATGAAAATTGAATAAATATTTTACAATAAGTTGTTCTCTGGAGATTAAATTATAATAGCTAGTGATATATAAATATTCTTATTTATTGTATTAATTTTAGATAAATTTTATGTCAATTTTTTTATTATCTATTATAAAATAAAATATGCACTTGTTCTAATAATTCAGTAAATAGTTAATAATAAATGAGTTTTATATGAATTATGATGTTCAATTTAAATTGAATACACCTAAGATTTAACATAATTCTAAAAATATAACATGTTAATAATTTTTCTAAGTTAAAGTGAAAAGATTAAAATGATATATCTTTTATTCAATTTTTATAAATAAAGAAATTAAAAAATAGTAATATTTTTAATTCTTACCCAACAAATTTAATCAATGTATATGAAAAAATAAAAAAATGAATAAAATTTAAACGATTCCTGATAATTATCTCAAAAGACAATAAGATTCTAAAAACAAATTAAATCTATTAATCCAAGCTAGTACTTAACAAACAGATCAGTAGTTTAACATGCCGCATAGGTATGCTCTGTTAAGCACAGAAGAGAGAGATTATTTACAGAAAGGTTAAACAGTCTCAAAAAATTAAAGATCGAGAATCAGAAAGAATTTTTTTTTTATTAGGAGTCATATTATCTTTCAGAGTAATTATGAAGGGTTGTTTAGAGTTTTTTTAATAATTTATTATAGTTATTTTATATAACATAAATTTTATAATTATTCTAAAAATAATTAATAAAATATTAAATAAAATAATTTTAGATTGTTTAAATTGATTTTTGATTGTCTTTCAAATAATATTCTATTTTATTGATAATATGTAAAATTAAGTCAATATTCATGGTCAAATATTTAATGCGCTTTCAAATTAGTAATCTTCTCAATAATTATGAGAATATATAAAATATCAAAAGCATCTAATTTTATTAATTTAATGTGAATGCATTAATATTTAAATCTTACCATCAATATACGTTCATGCATCTCGACACAATTGTTTTAGATGAAAACCCAATATGATCGATATGAAATGCATATATAAATACAAACCGTTCCAGCCAAGGGGATCATTAAGGATTCAGATGAAAAAATATTGATCACCATGTTAGATATTTATTCCATATTATTTGATTCTTCCATTTTCATATGGCACTTTCATTTTCTATCAAAAATTTTTTCTTCCTATCCTCATTCACTGACCTACCTACCTATACAACCTTCAACATTAATAATCTTCAAATTGATCATCATATCAAGTCAATAAAGTACCAAAGGATTAGATTATTTTTGCTTTTATTGCTACTATATGTTTTTAATCATAACCGATTTTGGAAATTCATGGTGGCAAAAATTAAAACAAAACTCTGCATTGTTGGTGATGATACTGCAAAAGATTATATTATTTTCCCTTGCAAGCTTCACCATAACATTCAGGGTTTTATGCTGTTCTTAAATATTATGGTGAACTCAGGTGAAAATAAATGAAATCTAATTTTGGTACATCTTATTGATTCGAGCCGGAGTTCTTTGATTACGAAAACCTTCCAGATCCAATGTGCCAGTTGAACATTGATAAATAAGATTCAGTTGATGTATGTACAATAATATTTCATATTTTTTATTTTAGTCAGGTGAAAAGTGAGATCTAATGTATGTTACATTGGTGTATTAAATTTAAAGCTTTTCATATTTTTATGTACTTTTTATATGTAACGAATATCTCTTTTGAATTTGGTGTTGTCATAAAATTACATTTATTTTAAAAGTTTAAATTAATAGAAGAAATTAATTATATTTTTAACAGATTTTTGTTTAAAAACTTACCATTTTTGCATTTTTTTTCAATTTTTTATTTCCAATATTAGCATATATTTTTTTTTATCATCAAACGAGAAGTGTCCGAGAATATGTGAGAAACTGAGAATATTATTTCTATTCTAACTATTAATAAAAAAATAAATGGAAGCACAAAGTCCAATTTACATTTTATTGCATTTTTTTTTGCATAGATAACTAAATTAAATAAAAAGACATAACAAAATTATTTTTTCCTTAAATTGGTTGAACTTAACTTATAATCATATATTATTGAATGGATCTAGCTAAAATTTAAGGATATATAAATTATCAAAAATATTCTTAAAAGATTTTTTTTTATTAAAATTACATCCTGAAAGATTAAACTAACAAAAATTTTCTCAAAAATTAAAATAAAAACAAATTAATGATAATCAAAAGAATATTATTTTTTATAAATACCAAATAGTGAATAATGAGAATCCTTAAATGTGTACGTAAAAGTGTAGTATGAATAAATTTAGCGTGTTATAATATCAAAAATTGAAAGATGTGCAAACTTGTCTAATCTATTAAAAAGAAAAAGATCTAACGTCTAGGTAAATAATTGGACATACATCTTATGATGAGTATCAATTAAAGAAATACATTAAAAAAATAAAATTAAAATATAGCACAAGGATCAATAGGGATCCGTCAAAGGGCATAATAATGGATATTCGGATCCAACTATATCTGTCAAGTATTTATTCCAAAGTTAGACAAATAAATAGATTTATTCAAAACAAACTTTAAAATGTACAAAATTCAAAGTATCAATAAGGATGTATTTTTTTTTCAAAATTTAAAAAATTACATATGGATCGGACAAAGATTTGAACATTAAAAAAAATTTGAAAGATAATCCCAGAACTAAGAAAAGAAACATCTAAAACTATTAAAAAATTATCCAAAACCTAAAAAGAAGAAAAATCAAAAATAAAGAAAAAGAAATATCCAAAACATATAACAAAAACACATCCAAAATCTAGGAGAAAGAAACATCTAAAACTTGTAAAAAGAATCATCCAAAACGTAGAAAAAGATTCGCGGGTGGCGAGTCTGCTGTTAAGGCCTCTTGCTAAGAGTCTTTTGGTAAACTTGGGATTGGGTTGATGTTATTGTGGCTAAAAACACCACCAACAGAACGTGAAGCTCTTTTTGTCGCCGAAGCCATCGTTTCACAAACATAAACTAACATAGGAATAGAGATATTATTAGAGCGTTATTGCTTTTTTTATGAATCTTGATTAGTGAATATAGGGGGCAGCGTCGCGACACGAGAAATTGCAAGGGGCGCACATCATGACACTATAAATTTAGTAGGGTAAGGCGTGCGCATCACAAGACGAGGTGTTGCATGGAAAGGCGCAGCGTCTGGGCGACTAGGGTCGCATGGGAGGGTCGCGGCGCCGCGGAGAGAAGAGTTGGGAAGAGAATGCGGCAGCGCGCGAGCAACAATGGACCTTAAAGGCTCTCCAAAGGAATTGCAAAGGGAGGTAACAGCGTCGCGGGGGCAAACAATTGGAAGGGAGGTTGCAGTAGGGGTTGAGGTTGGATGGCGCGTATTTCTGAACCTAATCCTAATTTTTGAAAATTTCAAAATATAATTTTTTTTTTTTGAAAAAGTTATTCATGTTAGTCATAGAGTTGGTTACCTATATTTTCTCTTTAAGAAAAAAAGGTATCTTTCTACATTAAATGTTAAAAATTTTTAACATATATATAAGGGCAATTTACGTAAATAAATAAAGTGGGAGAATTATTTACGTAAATGTGCAAATCTGTTTGTTGTTACGATTTTGTGCAAAATTGAATATTATGTAAACCGTGGCAACCCACCACGGTTTCAAAACAAACATAAACCGTGGGAGGTCACCACGGATTAGGAACAAATTGTGTTGCATGTAAACCGTGGGAGGTCACCACGGTTTACGTATGAAAAAGTGTGTGCATAAACCGTGGTGAGTCACCACGGTTTATGAGGAAGCAATTTTGTGAAAGTGTGTGCATAAACCCTAATTGCGTTATGTAATGTGCATGATTGTTAGTGTTTATGTATTTCAGAGTTACTGTTAAATATTATTTATCTTTTGAGTATGTAGTGAGTGCCTGATTCAGAGTAATTCATCTGTTCATGTATGGTATATATTATAATGCACATTATTAAAGATATCTAAAGAGGTTTAATGAAACTGATAATTTAAAACGAGGTTATTATACTAAGATTTCGTTGTTGATGAAACACGTTGAAAGTGACATATTTAACCAACGACGCATTACTAAGATTACTTAGAGCAAGAAACAAATAAAACAGCATAGAGGAGGGTTACACAACATGAGATCTAAGCATCCCCTCCACCACTTTGTGATCGCTGCTGACAGTTCCTTCGCGTATGCCCAGGCTGACGGCATAACCCACAACGCTTCGGCTGATTCTGTTGAGACTGATCCATGCTTCCTCGGATCCTGGTTGACTTTGGACGACCTTCCTTTGCCCGCCGCAGATTAGGGTCAGGAATAATGGTTGGGCCACCATATGGAGGCCACAGGCCTTCAGGAATAGGTGGGAGAAACCCATGATTGTGGACGTTGAACACCTCAGTCATACGATACACCTCATGAACATATGACGCCCAGTTTAGCCGGGAGTAGGCGCAACAGGCAATGGCGTGGCAACATGGATAATGCAGCGCCTGGAAGTGCCCACAATCGCATCGGTGATCTTTAAGGGAAACTCTGTAGCTACCAAGAGAGAACGTCCCCGTTGGTGTTGTCTCAGCCACGGTGTACTCTAGTTGGTGCCTGTCGTATAATGTCACAGTAAAGCACCTGGAGTCTCTAAGGTTCCGATCAATAGCCTTGACCAATGCCTGACAGAATTCATGGCCGGCTCCGAGTTGTGCCTCTGCTGTCTGTCCCCGGACTACAAATAGCTGAGCAAGCCTCCCGTAGGTTGACTTAACCAATGATGTGACAGGGAGGTTGCGAGTTCCCTTTAGCACGGAGTTCACACATTCACTAATGTTTGTGGTCATGTGCCCGAACCGTCGACCAGCATCCTCATGTTGGGTCCATTTGTCATACTCCATACGGTTGGCCCAGTCACACATTGCTGGATTCTCAGTCCGCAGGATGTCGAACCAGTAGTAAAACTCACCCTCAGTCTTGGCGTAGGCAGTATTGACCAGTAACCTCCTTGAGTCTTTACCTTTGAACGTTAGGGCGAAATTGGCGGCCACATGCCTTATACAGTAGGCCCGGAATGCACGAGGAGGCAGCCATCCATTCTCAGGTGCCTCAAGGGCCGCCTTGATCCCATTATGCCTGTCTGAGATAACTAGGATACCCTCCTGAGGAGTCACATGCTCTCGTAGGTTCGACAAGAAGAATGACCACGACTCTGCATTTTCCCCCTCTACAAGGGCGAATGCTACCGGGAGGATGTTCGAGTTTCCGTCCTGAGCTATAGCCAACAGGAGCGTCCCTCCATACTTCCCATACAAGTGGGTACCATCAATACTGACGAGTGGCTTGCAATGCCGGAAAGCCTCGATACATGGTGGAAATGTCCAGAAAAGTCGGTGAAAGTACACCCTCGACTCATCAACAGCACCACCAATCTGAACCGGAGACGTCTTCAGCACCGTGATTGTTCCCGGCATTGTTGCCTGGATCCCTAGCATCCAACGGGGCAGTTCTACGTAAGACTCTTCCCAATCTCCATATATTTCTGCCACAGCCTTCTGCTTAGCCAACCAGACCTTCCTGTAACTAGGCCTGAAACCGTAATCAGCTTCTGTCGCTTCTTGAAGTACCTTTACCGTAACCGCAGCATCAGCCCTAACCATAGGAAGAATCCTCGCACATATAACGTTATAATCCAGCTGACGGTGATCACTTGATATAGAAGTTGCGAGGCACGTGTGTGGCCCGTTGTACCTCCTAACCTCCCAAGTTCCCTTTCGTGCACGAAGCGCTACACGAATCAACCAAGTGCAACCCTTGCCGAATTGCTTGCATTTTCCATGATACTTCAAATGATCCGATTCGATGACTCTGTACTCAACACCTCGCCGGATGCTATAGTCCTTCACACTGAGCACAGCTTCATCTTTACTCTGAAAAGATTGCCCAATCTCAAATTCTGTAGAAGATCTACCGACTATGTTACCACTGTCTTCCTGTTGACCAAGAGCTTCCAAGTTTAGTGTCGAGAAGTGTGGAGGGTATTGATGAGAAGCAGAACTTGAAGGCCGTTGTTGCGCATCTGGATCGCCGCCTCTGTTTTCGTCGCTGTCACCATCGATATCAACAGGCTCCTCTTCAGATTCATCGTCACGCATTGCATTCTCTATATGATCAGGTCCACCAAAGTCTTCGAGATAAGGCACGAGGCCACCACCGGTGCCCACGACGTTGGGAGGCTCAATGACTGCTGCGGGCTCGAAAGGGACAGAACCAACAACCTCCGTTTGTTGTAAGTCAGCCGCAAAAGAAGGTGATTGAACCGGCGGAAGATGCGGTCTGACCGGAGGCATCGAACTAGATGCACCACCAGCGGAAGCTACGCAAGGAACTGGAGCGGATGCCCCAGAACTATCGACACCAACCTCCAACTTCGCAAACAACTCATGGATTCTGATCTCCGGAAAACTCCTTACACAGTAGAACAGAACCCTGATATCTTCATCAGACTTAACCGCAAAGGTTTCGTACTGAACACCGGTCGAGACAACCGCCATTGGAATCTTGTAGAATAGTTTCTTCACCCACTTGGAACCCAACACGCCAAGCTTCTCCAAGATGCTGGTCTTCAAGTCCGACAAACTCATAGACGAACTGATAAACATACTTAGTGGTTCTCTGTCGGTGAACTTCACACCATGGCTTTTGCTTTTTTTTATTTTTCCAGAGCAATGCACCAGAGCAAGAAAGCTCTCTTCCTCACTAGCCATTGTGAGAATGATCTCTTCTGGTGCTTGAATCACCCACATATATATAGATTTTCCGTCAAAGTAAACCGTGGCAACCCACCACGTTTTCTAGCTCTACATAAACCGTGGTGACTCACCACGGTTTATGCACACACTTTTTCATACGTAAACCGTGGTGACCTCCCACGGTTTACATGCAACACAATTTGTTCCTAATCCGTGGTGACCTCCCACGGTTTATGTTTGTTTTGAAACCGTGGTGGGTTGCCACGGTTTACATAATATTCAATTTTGCACAAAATCGTAACAACAAACAGATTTGCACATTTACGTAAATAATTCTCCCACTTTATTTATTTACGTAAATTGCCCTATATATAAAATCCGTATGAATCACTGATGCACATTTAGACGAAATTTACATAGATTATTAATTATTTTCGTCCTAAATAAATCTGAGTGAAATATCTTGGATATTATTAGAGGGTAGTTAAAACTAATATAGAAAAAAATTTTGACACTGACTATACACAAATTTATAATAGAACTAACATCTTTCAAAACGAGTCTCAAATAAGTGTGAAGTTATTATGCACATTCAAATGAAATACAAGCAGATTCTAATTTTTTGTCTTAAATTCACTACTAATTTGTGTAAAAAATTTTTGTGCCATAAAAAAATATTTGACAAGAAATTTTTGGACCAAATTTAGCTGAATTTGAATATATTTTTTATAACCTATGCCGTAATTTATTAAAAAAGTTATTTTTAAACAACAAATATATTTATTTAGTACTTAATTTTTTATGGCTAATTTTTTTATAAACTAAATTGATATGATTAGACAATAATTAAGTTCACTTTTCAACAATAATTTTTTTTTCATAATTATTCCACACAACGTTCTAGACTTTATTTTTTTTCTTAAATACTCTTAATTCTAAATAATAATTTCTTTCCATAATTCTACCCTTTATTTTTTCTCATAATAATGAAAATCTGAATCCCTTTTGACTTTATAATTAATGTGTTCATGTATCTAGTTACAATTTTATTAGGTATAATGCAATTTGTTTGAGATGCAATGGATGTATAAATATCCTTCTATGCGGTGCAAAATTCATATGATTCTTTACTACTCATGCTAGATATATTTATTCCATATCGTTTAAGGTCTCATGACTCATATGGCCCTCCTTGTCTTCCGATCCGTATACACTTTTCCTCTTTTATATATATGTACTATGTCTTCAGAAAAGATCATTGTAAATCTACATATCAATTCAATAAAGTACCAAAAAACTATATTATAATATTTGTTAAACATATTTTTTGTGAGTGTGTTGGCAACGCCACTACCTACATTGCTACATTAAAAGGGACATCAAATTGAATGTTTCATTGGAACACATTCATCTAAGGCGCATTCACATACTTATGTTGGTGGGAGTGCTCAAAAGAATGTTCATTGTGAGGTTTGGGTTGCCATTCAAGATTTTACTATTATCGTTTTCTTTTTTGTTGAGAATGTAATCCAAGAAGTGTCTTCCTGAGTTTGTTATGTAATTAGATTATTTTGTTAGAGTGACAACGAAAATCTCTGTCAATAATTAATCGGAAAAAGAATTTACTATAGGAACAACAAAGATCTATGTCAATAATTAATCAAAAAAAGAATTTATTCATTCAAGAATTTAATATTAGATATTTAAAATCTAACAATCACATATTTCAAATACATACTAATTGGTTGGTTATTCTCTGCAATTTATCCAAATGTATAATATATAAGTCATAATATAATTGTATTTATCATTTTGCTTTGATGTGTACAAATGATGTCTGTTTTTATTTCTTTTATTGAGAATCAAGCGCTTTATTTAAAGAATAATAATTTAAATGGATCCTTAATAAATTTCATATTAAATAATTTGATCTCCAACAAATTTTATTTAAAAATTATTGAAAATTATTTTGATCACATAGATTGGTTTTTCTTTTTCTTTTATTAAAATTTTTAATATATGTAGAACAATTAGATTCTTAAATAAATTTATTACAATATATAATTAAGTTCTAAAAACTATGTCACGATAAGATAAATTAATCACTCTTCAAAGACTTTAATTTATCTTGTAGTCATTCTCAAGACTTTTTAAAGTAATAAAACAAAAGAACCAATTTAAGTGTTTACTGAACTAATGGTGAAAAAACTTAATTAAATGTACTTTATAACTCTTTCATTACTAAAAATACACCTAGTATCGATGGATTTACTATTGAAAAAAATTCTGACTGAAATTTCTCATGGATTTAACTTTGTCATAGACGATACAAATGACGATTTTTGGTTTTTTTGCCAAATGTTACTATTGGACAAGCAATTCATATCGAAATTCCACAAAAAAAATTATGGACGTAATTAAATAAGTTGGCAACAAGTCTTAATTTTTATTCAACAAAAATCCTAATTTGAAAACGCTTCAACGTTTTCTATTACTATGGAATAAATTCGATGGTAATACCAACGATAATGACCTGATTTAAATCGAATTCGTCTTCCTCTCTCCTTCACTTCTGAAAATAACCCTTCCCCCAAACCCCTCTCCCCCTCCCCACCTAGTTACTATGTAACATCCTAATTTTTAGCACCTCATGATCGTACTAAAAGTTCAGGCGTTACTTATCTCTAACCCTTTTTATTTTATACTATGTTTATTTAATATTGAGCCTTTGTGTATACGAACCAAAATTTTTATTAAGAAAACGAATATTCTTTATTTTAAACAACTTAATCACAAAAATATATATACTCACATAGTAATATATACATAGACTTATTCAAAGATCCTCAAATACAAGTCCTACCCCTCTAAAAATCAAAACAATAAATGACGAGAGGAAAATAAAATCTAAGAACTTAACTTGTAAACATAATCTTCTATGCTCCTGTAGCTCCGTACTAAACCTTCGCACCTGTAGCTGAAACGGGTGGAAATAGGGGATAAGAACTGGAGAGTTCTTAGTAGAGTCGGGGTAGTTAGTTAAGTTCGTTTTATTATTTTTTACCCAGGATCTCCACAACAAAATACTTACAATCTTCAATAGATGGCCAATAGCAACAAACCTCATAATACAAACAACTTTAACAAACCAGAGATATAGAGAAAATTACAAGTCAAGAAGCACACACACACAATCACAGAAAACACATATCACACACAAGTTTGCACAAACAAGCAAGACAAACAATGCATATCACTACTAGAAAATTAGTTATTACAGACGGATATTTCCGACGGATTTTATCCCACTGAAATACAGACGGAATTTCAGAGGGATTTTTTTGTCGGAAAACAAAAAAAATAGATTAGCATAAATTACAGACGGAAAAGAGAATCCGTCTATAATTCCATCGGAAAAATTAATTTTTTTTCCGTGGAATAGTTACAGACGAATTTTCCGTCTGTAATTAAGTAGACAAAACGATGCGTTTTATTAAATTATTACAGACGGAAAATCTGTCTGTAATTTAAAATTTTCCCTCTAAAATATTGAGTTACCCTAACATCCTATCCTCTCGCGATGCATTCACACTTCACACTCTCCTTCATAGGAGCTTCTTCCTATCCTCTCAGAACCCATCCTCTCAGATCCTATCCTCTCAGAGCTTCTTCCTCTCTCCGTCCACGTTTTCTCCATCACTGGAGCTTCTTTCACCGCCGCCGCTTTCTCCATCGCTCCGTCCATGATCTCATCACTGACAGCAACTGCCATTCGCTGGTCATCCTCATCCACCGGTTCAGGTATGGTTTTGCATGGCTTTTAATTTTTGAATTCTTCTCATTTGAAATCATAGTTCCTGTGCTGTTCAGGTATGGCTTCAGGAATCGAAACCATTACACACTAACAAACCAACAAACCCTAGCAACAACATTATTAATCTTACTCTCACTTTGTAAACTTGTCTGTCTCTTCGAACCCTAGCTTTTCTTTCAAGACGGTTTATGTATTTATTTATTTATTCACTCCCTGTTTCAATTTAATTTTGAATGATTTTTGTCTTCAGGAAGTGCAGCAATTAGAATCTTCTCTGGTTAGATTTTCATTGTGGTGTATAAACGGTAGATGATAAAATTTGTACATTTGTGGTGGTTCTGCTTCGTTGTGCTTCAAAATCTCCATCTTTTTCCCATTTGCTACTTGTGATCGATATATCATTCCTTCAAATAAATACTTGTTAGTTGTAATGTGTGCACCTGCATGGCTTCTACTTATTTTGATGGTGTTAACTTTCATGTTTATGTTGGATATAATGTTATAATATATTCATGTCTATCATGTGTTCGACGCAATGTCTCTAAGGGCCTTATCATGCTCCTTTCTTTCCTTTTTCTTTTTTTTTTGGGTTAAGCATAACTTTGTCAAGAATTTTTTGTCTGAATATATTGTCAGGACATGCATTTATCGCAAGAAAACTCGGCGCGGATCTTCAGCATTCATGGAAAAGGAGATACCTTTTATAGGAATATTAAGCAATAAGGCTGAACAAAATCCAGGTTTCCATTCAATTGAACTACTTTGATTGCTGCTCCCTTTGTGTTTTTCTATTCTTCTACCGATAGAGTTAACCATCTCGTTTCCATCGCGTAAGTTGCTAACTGTGGTATTTCATACAATCAATGCCAATTTCCATCTGTGACTGCACCATTTTGGACATTTTCTCAAATTAACTGCTTACTTGTTTCTCCCTCTCAAATTAAAACATTTTTAGGCCTGGTGTGTGGGGAAATGAAGGTGGTCAAGTGCAGTAATCCAGATTCTTGTAAACTCGTATAACTCATATGAGATGAACCAACAAGTTCAAGCTGAAGTAGCAATGCTTTCTGAAACGGTATAAATCTTTTATTTAGTACACTCTCTCTAACATGAAAGTGAAAGTGCATAAACTGTTTTCTTTTATGTAATGGCTTTGCTATATTTAAGTTCGTTTGACGATTACAAATCACTTTCATCACCATGTTCCTGATTCAGCACTAATATCTTCTCTTTTCCTTCTGTTTTGCTTTTTAATTTTACAGGGTGATTACATCAAAGATTTGTAGCTGTAATTACATCTGTATCAGTTTCTAATTTCACACACTGTTCTTGGATTCATTTCTTTCTTCCCCCAATTCTGTGATATTTTTTTTTAATCTATTCCAAGTCGAACTTTGCTCCATGGTTTTTTCATTCTTTGTTTCTCTGTAGATTGATAACTTTGGATCTATAATCTGCTTATTGTAGTTAAAACATGATTTGATTCCACTGATCTAACACCACACCAAAATTGCACTGCATTATCATGTTACTGCTGGAATGGATAATTTAATAGCTTTCTCGAAGTCCTGCTTCTGATTCATATTGATTATTGATTATCATGATTTAATAATGAATTATGTTACCTTGATCCAGGGTTGCAGTAACTAGAACACCTCTTTCAACCTATGATGCCACCTTATGCAGCACTTTATTCACCTGGAGGGGTTTATACTCATCCTGCCATTCCTATTGTAAGTCTAGCTACTTTCATGCAATTTATTTAATGGTTTATGAAAAATTGGACCTTGTCTTGTTCATTGCCCATGAATGTTTGGCTTCTACTGTAATGATATCAATCAATAGTTCACAATAGGATAAGAGAAACTAATATACTGAAATGTCAAATGTTGATAATGAAATTTAATTTTGATGATGATGTTGAAATTTAGTAGTCCTATATATATTTTTCAGCTTTTGATTTTTGTAATTTGCAATGCAGGGGACCATGTGGTTCTGATTTGATGTAAATGTGAGTCTATGTTTTTGTTCTTTTAGTTCCATTTTTCTTGAAGGTGAGGATATAAATATGAGCATTTCACATGCTGCTGATTCTATTGGTTTGAAAGAGATACCAAGATATGAAGTTAAAATTATTGAGGAGGATGACTGGATGAAAGGAGCTCAGGTCAGTTTGCTTCTTTTCTAGATCAATATCATGAAGTTGTTCTTGTGTTGCTTTAGAAGATTGATCTAATATCTACGCAACTTCCTTGCTATTGAAGTTCTGCATTATTATGCTATATTCACATTTCTTCAGCCATCTAGTCTCTGTTCTATGATATTTGGCAAAGTTTTTCATGAGAAAAATGTATTGGTATGCCTTTCACTCGAAGCCAGAGTAGCTGAAAATTTTGGGTGTATCTTCTAGTGTTTCTGTTCAAATCAATTTTGGAAGGGCATGAGTGAAAATCAGACAGGTTCATCTTTTATGAACTAGAAATCGAGTCAATGAGGCAATGATGCTCTTTATGAAATCGAGTTAGTCCTGTGTTCTAGCTGTTAAATACTAACTGCTAATTGTTTGGTTTCTGTTTAATAGCTATTAAATTTACTGCGTTCTTTACTTAGCATTCTTATTCGGGGAATGATCACTTATTCATATTATGGAAAACTGTCAGTGCGAGAATGCCTTTGGTGTACAGTAGAGTTCATTTTCATTCTTACTTTGTTTCCTTGAACATCTCTGTGTGGAAAGCTAAATATTATAACCGTCTCTATCATATTCACATATTTTAACTGTCTTTTTTTGGTTAATTGACAGAACATATGTCAGATATGAATTTGAATGTCTTCCTGGCTACATGAAGGGTCTAGCGACATGGGAGGTGAGGTTCTTTGTGTCTAACTAGATGTTTCTTTACAATTTAACTAGAAATGTTTCTTTATTTCGAACCACTCTTTCATTCTCACTCTCATTTCTTCAATGTTGTTGCTTCCCCCTTCTAACATTGTTCCTTTTTTACTATGTTTTTCATAAATTTATGCTCTTTTTCTTAATTATTGTTATTATTTTTCAGCGGTTAAGAGCAATATATGAACTCGGGTGGGAGATAGAGCCTCTGGATTTGTCTTTCGTATATGGGATTTTTTCATTTAGCAGACTTTGATCTTATGGCACTTGACAGGTATCTTTCTTAAACTCAAGTCTTAACCTTATATAATCTAAAGGGATGTGTTGCCCATTTTATTGATAGGACCTGTCAATTCTTCTGTTCTATATGATGTTTCTGTGATTTCACTTTGGTTGAACACTACCTGTTTGTTTTATTGTCTGGATAAAGATTTGAAGTTATTTATGTTATTTGGTTGTTTTTCTTTGATTAGCATGTCATATTGAGCTTTGACTTCCTCTTCTTATGATGGATGATAGCACAAATTGCTATTAAGTAGTGGTATTTGTTGAAATTTGTATTCTTTTGAATCATTCTGTGCCTGCCAGCCAGCAGTGTTCTTTTCTGATTTTTTCCCCCTCCTAAGGAAAATCATATGGTGATGCCTATCAATACATATGTTGTAATATCACATTAGTTTTACTGTTTTATGTCATTATTGGTTATGTGCTTTAAAATAGATGTGTGTCATACCACTTGTGTTTGTTCGAACAGGTTAAATTCTCCAACCACATTTGAAATGCCACTGGAGGTTTTGGGCCATGAATTGCAGTTTACTCAGGTATATTTATCTTTTTCAAGTATACCTTCTATAACTATCCCATTTTGTTGAGAGGAAGGTACTTTGAAGAAGGTGTTCTTTATGGAACTGGTGAACAGAACTTGCATTATATATATATATATATATATATATATATATATATATTAAATAGTCTTAATGCAGGTAGATTAATAATAGCTAACACCTTTGTTCGTTTAGTATATTGAAGTTACATTTTCCTTTAAGCCGAGCGAGGTTTGCCTTAGTTGATATGATTTATGTCAGGCAAGCTGAAATTTTGTACAAGTAAAAACCTTCTTGAGTAGTATCATTGGTGTAGAAGAGGCTCATATTGTTGCCCTAGTGACTCTATGATTTTGCTCGATAAGTAGGTACTGTCGATATCCTCGGAAATGATTAGATATATACAATGCTATAGGGAAGAGTCCCCTTGGAAAATTTGCAAGTCATGATTGATAATTTTTCATGAGCTTAGAATTTTTATATTTTTTTACTTCGGGATGTTCTCTTGTTTCTTCTTTAGCTTCTAGGATTTGAATTCATTATTCGATTATTTACCCCCCGAAGTTTTCCTTTTTCTTTTTCCTCTTTATCTATAAAATATTTGACAATGCCAATTTTGTTTTGTCAGGATCCCAATTCAAAGCACTTAGGAACAAAAGTGTGGGATTCATCACTTATTTTTGCCAAATTTCTTGTAAGTTGTTGATCCTCCTAACATTTTCTGAACTGTCCTGTCATAAATATAATTTAGTTTTTTCAGGAACGGAATTGCAGAAAGGGAAGGTTTTCTCCAGCTAAACTTAAAGGAAAACGTGTAATTGAACTTGGAGCTGGCTATGGTGTTTCTGGTTTTGGTAATGTTACAAATGATTTTTAATGTTTGGTTAGCCTATTAATTAACTCGTCCTATATGGACTCCCTTATTGAAAATGTTATGTAAGTAACTAATAAGTTTTTAATCAGCTGCAATAATTACAATAAAAACTAAGAGAAAAAATGCTAAAAAAAATAAAGATTTTCTTTAATAGATAATTAAATACTTATTTAAGAGAATGTATTATTTTATTTTTATTAATTTTTAACATAAATTATATATTATTTTATTCTTTTCACACAAAAACCTCTTCATCATAGAATTATCTAACATTTTATACTTTTCAAGTGTCCCATTTGCTTCTTTTTAGCTGTGTAAGCAATGACATGAAGGATTAAAACAATTATTAGCTGTTGGTTGGATTCAAATTTTGTAACAAAGAATGTGAACTCTTCAAAATGTGTAGAACTACTTGCGCAAATAAAGCAAGCATTGGCGAGCTAATTGTTCAATGTGCATGCTTATTAATGCACAAAATGAGTTAAAATTAAACCCCACTTCTATAATAGTGTATTTTTTTTGAGTTATTTTTATTGAGAATTGAGAATATCTTCCTCTTTATTTCTTCTCTTGTTGTTAAAATTAAACCCCACTTCTATAATAGTATAATACCAACTTTCATAATTGATCAGCACAATAACCACCACCTATCACTTTCATAATTCTTCCTGATCCATTAGAACATCACAACTCAGAGTATTCAGGTATTGTTTTTTCTTGTATTGTTGTCTTGCATTGCTTTAAACTACTATGATCACATTTTCAATTACATATATGAAGTTCAATCCTGTCATTTAAAACTTAACTATATAGGAGATTTTAAGAACTTGGAGGTTAATTACTTGCAATTATCTAACCATTCTTGTCCATGCTTGGCTTTGCGTGTCAGGAACATTCTTGATCACATATTAATTTCTTGTTGCTATTTCATTTGGATTAATTTTTTGACAGCTTGCAGATGTGTGTTGCTTTTTGTCATAATTAACACAGTTAAATATTAAAGCACTCCCAAGCTGCTCATGTCACCAACTTGTGGAGGGACTTCTCCAGTGAGTTGATTGTGGAAAAGATCAAGTGCTTCTAATTTCAATAGATTCCCAAGAGAAGATGAGATTTCACCTGAGAGATTGTTGTAACTGAGGTCTAAACTGATATAGAGATTTTTGGCATTTTTCAATTTCTGTTTTAATATGGAGAATAACACAGCTTTTAGTATGGTTGATAGTTTTAGTATGGTTGAAAAATATATTGAGGATTATAGTTGATGTATCAATACATTTTCTTTATGCTTTGAATTATATTGACTTGCTTGTTTAATATAGTACCTTTCTTTTAATTTGATAATACGATGAATTTGTTTATTTTTTGAAATATTATAAATATTCGAATATAAATTAGATAAAAATTTGTATTAAATTTATATTTATTTTGTATGAAAACAAGTTTATTTTGTAATTAGAAAAAGTAAAAAAATTCTATTTTACCTTACAGACGGATTTACAGACGGATTTTCTGTCTGTAATCATGATTTTCCAAAGTTTAAATTACAGAGGAAAAATCTGTCGAAAAATCCGTCTGTAATTACAGACGGAAAATCCGTCTGAAAATTCGTCTGTAGTTACAGACGGAAAATCCGTCTGAAAATCTGCCTATAATTACAGACGGAAAATCCGTCTGAAAATCTGTCTGTAATTATAGGCGGAAAATCCGTCTGAAAATCCGTCTGTAATTACAGACGAAAAATCCGTCTGTAAGTTTGTCGCCTTCAGGAAATGGAGGGAGAATTTACAGAGGGAAAATCCGTCGGTAACTGGTAAAAATCCGTCGGTAATTTTCCGACGGAAAAAAATCCGTCGGTAAATAATTTCCGACGAGGCTTTTACAGAGGGACAAAATCCGTCGGTAATTTCGTCGGTAACCAAAAATCCGTCTGTAATATATACCAAATCTGTCTGTAAATCTGTCTGTATTAAACCATTTTCTAGTTGTGTATGATACATGCCTTTCCTACTGGCCGTGAGCTCACGTGTCGGTTAAACTGCCAGAACTCCACACATCCGATAGCTAATCTAGATATCGTCTCTCTGACATGCATCCACACTCTTGGGATATAGTGCCCGTCACACTCTTGGGATATAGTACCCGCCACACTCATGGGATATAGTGCCCGCCGTATTTTTTGGGATAAAGTGTTCCCACACTCTTGGGATATAACGCCCACCACGCTCATGGGATATAGTGCCCGACACACTTCCTAGGATAAAGTGCTCCCACACTCTTGAGATATAGTATCCTACACACTCATGAGATATAGTGCCCGACACATTTTACAACAGAGAGAAAACTTACACATACTCATCAATAATCATCCTCACTCATACCTCATTTATCATATTCATTCATTAACTCATATATGCATATCTGGTATACCTGCAACATTTTCGCATTTCCTCAATTAATCGTAATCATTTAATCATCAATCATATTTCAATAGCAATTCATTATTTCAATTAATCGGCATCATTTCAGCCTCGTACATCTCATACTCAACCTTCTACACTTTCTTAGCTCATTTAATATCAACTTAACTGCAAAATCAAGAAAAACCACTTTTCAAATCACTTCCAATAAAGCAACCAATTCCAACAGCAAAAATCATTTCTTTAATAATTTAAAATCAGCTAATATAACTTTTAAAACTTTTAAAAATTTATTTTGACTCCCAAACTTTTTAGAAATTACACTTTAATCATTAAACTTCTAAAACCTCCGTTTTAACCTCCAAACTTTCTTTTAATTTAACTTTCACCCACAAAATACATAATTCTCAAGCAAACAATAATAATTCATCAATAATTCAACGTAAACTTAATCAAACTCAAACAATAATTAATCAAACCAACATTCACTTATCATATTCACATTTAATTATTATAAAATTACTAATCCTACCTTCGTGTAGAAATAAAAACAACGGAAACTCTCGAGAAGCTTTTTGACCGAACTGTTGAAGAAAAAAAGGTCAAAAATTGTCTATGCCTCCTAGAACTCCAGTTGGCCGAATTCAAGGAGAAGGGGTGTGTAAGACCAGAACTTTTGAAAAGTTATTATGAACTAATTTCAAATTATATATTTATTCATTTATAGTTTTAAGTTCATAAAATATTTTATTTATCGATAATTAAAGGTAATTTTGATTAATTGGATTTGAAATAAATTAAGATTTTTATCCAAACTCTATAATTTTGGATTATTTTCCTATTTATTATTTAAAGAATCAGAAATTCAATAATAATGATGTTTGAAAATTTAAATTAAAATTTTATCTAATTTTCTAATTATTGAATTCATTCTTATATTTAAATTATAACATTAGTAGTTGTAGAATTATAAGATTTTTATATAATATCTTTATAATTAAATATTTTAGATTTTGTTGATAAAAAAATTAATTATATTGTATTATATTTTCAATTAGAATAATTGAGTGAAAACCAAATAGTATGTTGATACAACAAATAATATTTTAGAATAATTTTAAGGATTCAATTAGTTTCAAATTAAACCCCAAAATTCTCAATTTCATACACAAACCCTAAACCTAATTAAACCAATTTTTCCCTTTACCCCAAATGAAACCCTAGCTGCCGTCTTACCTCCTTCAGCCACCAAAATCCCTTTTTCCCCAAATCCATGCAGCAACTTCATGGAAGAAAGAAAGAAAGAAAGAGGGAAAGAGAGATGGGGGACCGAAGGAAGAGAAGAAAGAAAAGGAGAAGGGAGAAGAGAGGGAGATGGCGCTGGTGGGCATCACTGCCACCGTCGCCGTCGCTGTGCCGTTAGGAGGGAGATCCGAGAGAGCGACCGCGGAGTTGAGGGAGAAGAGAAGCCGCACCGCCGCTGCACCACGCCTTGCGAACCACTGCTGCGTCACGTCTATCGTTGTCTTCGCAGGTTCCTGTCACCGCCGTCGTCCCGGTCGTGAAGCCCGTCGCCGTTGCTGCAGCTGTCAGCGCCGTCGTCGTCGTCGAATGGAGCCAGCATCGCCGTCATCCATGGGTGAAGCAGATGAGAGAGATCCGAGAGGAAGGGAGGACCTCGACCCGTCCAGCCACCGCGCACAGTCGCCGGTGCCATCCTCGTCAGATGCGCCACCTCCAAAGCTTCTGGCCGCGCCTCTGCTGCCAGAGAACGCCGCTGCCGCATGGAACCGCCACTGAAGCCTGTATCTGTGTGGTAAGCTTTAAGCTTACTTCAGCTTCTTTGTCTGTTAAGTTAGTTTTTACCGTGAGAGTGGTTGCTGAGGTTGTCTGTGTCAGGATATATGGTCACTACAAATTTTTCTGTTGTACGCCACCATCGGAGCCGCCAAACCAGTGCTGAGACCGCTGTTGCTCTGTGTTCTTTTACAATAAGTATTTACATTTCGAAAAACCTCTGCGTTAGTGTCCTGTTACGTGTATTAAAGTCTTGGCAATATTGATGTGTTAGGAATCAGTAACCGAGCTTACATGTAGCGATTGAGGCTGTTTCTGCTATTGGAAATGCAAGCGGAGCTGAGGCTTTAGTTGCCGCTAATTTCGGGCTGAGAGAAAGGAGTTCAGTTGTCGCGTTTGGGTTATGGTTTCGCGTATCGAGGTAGGGGCCTTTTTCGGAAAATTATACTTTATAAGTTGGAATTGTATACTGATGTTAGAAATGTATTTTTAGTGATTGTACAAGTCTTATGTATTGTTGATTGACTTGGATGATATGAATGTTTGTTTGATTGGACTACTGTTTGGTTTGTGAAACAGACGGTTCTTGAAGCGTTTTTTTTTTAAGTTATTTCTGTACGGTTTTGAAATTGAGTTTAATCCGTTGAAAATAAAGTTGTTTCTTGAAGTATGAATTTTTGGAATTAGTCTGATTTTAAACTGATTTGGTTTTGAGCCGTGGAAGGGGCTACGGAATGGTTTGGTTAGGACTCGAAAAGGGTGGCAAAGTCCAAGTTTTAGGAGGGATGCTGCCGAATTTTCATGAAATTTTAGATTTTGTTTTCCAAATTTAGATTTTGGTTGGGACCCTTTAGTGAGAACCCTTTCGAGGACGATGTTCTCACTTCCCTACATGTCTTTTCTTTTTCAGGTTAGAGACGACGAAGTTCGGAGGAACTTATTACTTTTCTGTTTATGCAATATTTTGTATCATTTTATTATTTATGTTTCCTTCACCTTTATCTTAACGAGTTCTTACAGAGGGATAGGAATTTGAGTATGCAATGCTTGTAAGTTAATGTTATGTATATATATGTATATATGTATATATGTATGTATCCTTTGTAAGTATTGATTCTTACATGGTTTGTATAGATGTATGTTTTTATTGAGAAGCTTTTTTAGCAGCAATACGTTTTAAAATTTTAAACAGGCTCATATTTTAGTATCAAATATTATAAGAGTCGTCGTAATATCCGAGCTATCAAGATGGCGCAGTCAGAAATATGACATTTTGATAGTTAGGATGTTATAAAGTGCTATGTCACCGTCAATTTTTACTAAATAAAAATAATACCATCGTATAAAAAAAAATACGAACACTTTTATTAGATTAAATTTTTTATTAGAATTACAGATCTCAATAAGTTGAAGCTGGAATTTTGGTGGGAATTACGGTTCTCTCCATGCCAGTTTGGTCTCTCTCTCGCTTATCGTATGAAAGGAAAAAAAATGAATCCAATTGAAGATGATTATGTGATTATATGACACTTAATGAACGAAACTAATGAGGTGTCATGGTTATAGTTTGATCCACGTTTCCTTTCTTTTCTTTTCTTTAATGATTCGGGCACAATGAAATGAAATGAAGAATGATAAGATTAACTAATGAAATGGCTGATTTGTTAGAAAAGGAGTTATGTGTCACGTTTATGTTTATATATATTATATATATGCATATTAAGCCAACGTTGTGCTTTCTTTCTTTTGCTTCTATATTGGCTTCGGCCAAATGAACGAATCCCTTTCCCTTATTCCCTTATCAAACTTAATAATAATAATAATAATAATAATAATAATAATAATAATAATAATAATTTTTTTATTTTTTTCAAAATATCTTGTTATAATAAAAATTATATAAAAATTTTAATAAATTTTAAACTTAAAGTATTACAAAATTTAATTTAATTACTTTTAGAAAAATAATTTTCTTTAAATAAAATAATAAATCATAAATAATTCATTATTTAATTTTTTAAAATTCGAATTGTTATATACCATCTCTATTAACAATCTTCCTCCAGCCGCTATCGTAGAGTCCTCGGTACTCGTCATTTCAATGTCCTAACCGCACCCTAACAAGTCACATTATGCCTGCTTCCACTACATACCACACCCTAATCTCCATTCTTTCGGCACTCTCTCTGTCCTTAGAGTGGCTGTCACTACCGCATTGAAGCTGTCGTCACCGCCATTTTATTGTCCTCTTCTATTTTCTAGATTTGTCGTCTTCCTCCTTCTCCTTCTTCTCTTTTTTTTTAAAAACCCTAAATCCTTTCTAGAGTTACAACTATCTCTATTGTTTTTTCCACGGGTCTCTAGATTAGGCTAAATTTTAATTTTAATTTTATTTTTATTTTTTAATTACATTTTAAATTAACATGTAATTTTATAGTTATTTTATGTTTAGAATAATTATACATAAATTAGGGTTATGATTTTTTAATTTGATAAAGTTCTGTTTACTTTAAATCATGTAATTTTTAGGGTTTTAAAAAATTTAGGGTAATTAATATAATTTAAGTTTAATAAGTTAATTTATCTTAATCGGTTAGTTACGGTTTAATTAATTTAGAGATTCGGTTACTTTAGTTTTGAAATTAGGTTAACCAGGAGAATTAGGTGACTTTACTTTTTAAATGAATTAAATTTAGGTTAGTTATATTAATTTACGTTAGTTAGGGTAATTTAGGTTATTACCTTTGAATTTAGAGAGGAAACAATATGAGATAATAAATGGTTTGAAATAATTAGTTGGCGCAAAAATTACCTGTGATAAAATTGGATGGTTATTGTTTGTCAATTTTGTTGAACTTTTCCATTATTACTATCAGATTAATTTAGCAGTAAGAGCGTTGATGAATTTCATATATATTTTGATTGTTCTGTAAATTCGTCAGAGGTAAAAAACTGTTGACGGAGAAATGTATTCTAACAAAATCAAGAAGATTGAAGTCATCTGTAAAAAATATAGTCAAAAAGATCATTACTACAAGACTTGCTTCAAATCTCATAAAAATCCTAATTAAAAGTCTATGACCAAAAAGAAAGAAGAGCTAGCAAAGGAAATGTTTATAATAAGTACTTTTGGGTTCGATTTGTCCTATATATGAAAAGGTTGGGAGTTTAAGTGTCACATTATATTTTGACGAGAAATTTAATTATCTGTAAATAAAATGCTCAAGTGTTTAATTGATCATATTTGAATAATTATTTATACATGTTTAGAGAATAGAAAAAATAATCAGAACACCAATTCTACAATAACTACCATGGATTTGGTGTGGTGAATAGATTCATGGTTATATTTCTCAAAGTTGTGTTCATAATTTTGTCATTATTTACATATAAATTGTATGTTATTTATAATTGTAGGCAAATAAAAAAAAACTACCTAAATCAATTCCAAATGAAGGAACTTTAGTGGCACAAGGGGAAGAAATTTCATTTTTACTCTTCTACCCAATTAAGAGTTGTAATAATTTAAATTATAATTAAATTATACTATTTCATTGTTCATTCCATCTCTTTCGCTTTCATGCTCTCTGCTATTGCTCAATGAGTTTTATGGTTTCAAACATAAAACAAAGGGAGAGAGACGACCAAAATCATGTAATAACATCCTCTGGGAGCAACAAAATGACATTGTTTGTGCTCACGTGGAATAGGACAAATAGGTCTCTGTCCTTTCTAATAAATCATGCACGTGGGCATCTAACATTTAGCTCATCACTTTAACACTCTATCTCAGTAGCTTAACGAGACACATTAGCAAGTTTCGTTACTCATTGATAGCGAAAATAACAAAAAGACCACGTTAGACAGAGGACAAGGTCAATTATCAAAGTGGATTATTTTTTAGTCAAGAATCGTGTTGTCATTCGAACAAATAGACAGAAACTATGTTGGTCATTACAAAAAAATATCAGAATAATAAGACTGATTTTAGCAACCAACAACATTGCTAATTTTAATTTCTAATAATGGGTACCTTACTCTAGAAATTTTAAAGGTACGAATCGAGCATTTTATTTACTTTTTTAACAATTCCAAACAACAGCAATAATACAATTTTAAGAAAAAATTTTGTTAAAGAAAAACACTGGTTAAAAAAGTATAAGAATTTTGAAAATTATTTTTTATTTTATATTTTTAAAAAATGATATTCTTAATTAGTATTTGAAGAGATTTCTAGCAAGACCATTTTAAAAAATTTGAAGCATCAAGCTACACATTAATTTTTTTTTTAAGAAATCAATTTCATGCAAGAGTATAGTTAGGAGGGTTATTGACTTGATTTGACCCAAAAACTCATAGGATTTAAAGTTTTTTTTTTAGAAAAAATCATATTCATATTTTGGTTTGGTGTCTTTTTTGGAACTTGGCTCAACTTGGCTTTGAAATATATCATTCTTGAAAGAATAATAAATCACAAAAAAAAACTTAGAGAAACTATCCAAAAAAACTGATAAAAATAACTATAAAAGATGAAAACGACAAAAAATTTTCTAAAGATAAATTAAAAAATTAAATTAATAAAAATAATCAAACAGCAAACCTCTTTAAAATATAATAAAAGTAGAAATATATAGGTAACAAAAACGTCAAGTTTGTTAGAAGTTTCAACTAATGATTGTTAAAAACATTAAAGGTTTTAATAAAAGGATGGGTAAAATTGAAATTGTTTGAAAATTTTATGATATGGTATAAAAATTTTTATGATTAAAAAATTTATAATTTGATATTTGTTGCTCCCATTCTTCTAAAAAAATTAAGAATTTAAGTATGATGAAAACAAAAAAAAAAGTTTATACATAAGTATTTTTTAAGTCTAAAAGAGGATTTAATTTAAGTTTTTAGAATAAATAATTTTATAATTAACATGGAGTATTAATAATGGCAATTACTCCGGTGCCTTTTTAATTTGAAATTAGAGGATAAATAATTATTTTTTTTCTATATTATCGTATAAAAGCTTAATTATATACATATTTAACACGTGATATAAATATCTTAACATATTTTATTTAATTTAAATGTAAAGTATTATGTTTAAATTAAACTCTAAATAATTAATTTATGGTATAATTTTCATTTTCATGAAAGTATAAAACGTCAAAAATACTTATGTGATTCTGGAATATATTTTATGTGTGTTGTAATAAAAGCTTATTTTTATTTAAATTTTAACTATGTATAAGATTGGTAAAATGTATAATTATTTCATTTATTAAAAATGTACCATACAGATTTATTGTGCAATAATATATGATAGAGAAATAATTTAGAGTGAATATTTATTATGATCCAGACAATTTTTTCGAAGAACTACAAGGCTTTGATAAAAAAAAAATTCGTTCCTTGATTTTTAATTTTATAAGTCTGATTAGTCGTCTTTATGTGATGTGTCAATGATTTTTTTCTAGAATTAACGAAACATACTTACATAAATGTTAAATTACTAATCTTTTTATTAGTTGCTAGCTTAGATTGATAGTTTTTTTTTTTGGTTAAAAGCCTCATTATCTTTTAAGTAATTGTCATAAAACGTTTAATTTTTATATATTTTGTTATTTCTTTCATATATTAAATTTGTTGTATAAGAATTAAGAAATATTAGTAATTTTAAAATTTTTTAATTATAAAAATTACATAAAAATATACATATTAACAAAATTACATTATTAATTGTTATCAGTCTTATTTATTTGTTATTAATTATTTTAAAATATTAAACTTTGAATCCTTAATGGTATATATATCTAGTTCCTTGACATATCATTGTCTCCAGATATATTTTCTTACAAACAAGAATTCCATGTTCCTTTTCGATTTGGACCAAAAATATTAGCAGAATATCAACCATTCTGCTTAGCTTAGAATTGAAAAAAATAATGAAAATTGAATAAATAATTTATGATAAGTTGTTTTGGGGATTAAATTATAATAGTGATATATAAATATTTTTATTTATTGTATCAATTTTAGATAAATTTTATGTCAAATTTATTTATTATTTATTATAAAATTGAATATGCACTTGTTTTAATAATTCAATCAATAGTTAATAATAAATGAGTTTTATGTGAATTATGATAATTCAACTTAAACTGAATATACTTAAAACTTAACATAATTCTAATAATATAATATGTTAACAATTTTTTTAAATTAGAGTGAAAAGATTAAAATGATATATTTTTTATTAAATTTTTATAAATAAAAAATAAAAAAATTAGTAATATTTTTCAATTCTTACATAATAAATTTAATAAATATATATAAAAAAATATAAAAAATAAAAAATTCTAAATATCATTGATAGTTATCTCAAAAAACAATAAGATTCTAAAAAAATTTATTAATCTAAATTGGTACTTAACAGACATATCAGTAGTTTATTATGCCACATAGGTAAGCCTGTAACACCCTACCATACAAAGCTTTACGCTTAAGCCGTAAAGTAGAGGTGGTGTGATATTATGACCTCTAACGTAGTATATATATATATATATATATATATATATATATATATATATATATATATATATATATATATATAGACAAGAGTAGAGGGTCAAGAATACAAAATAACAAGCTCCTAACTCAGCTTGTGAAGTCAAGGCTGGCCGGAAAACATTTACATATATATTACTGAAAAAGAGATAGTATACGAAGAGCCTTGAAAACGTTAAAACAAAATCGTAAAATAAAAAGCGCAACGCTCTGAAGATACGGATTACTTGCGTGAGAAGAAAACTAAAGTTCATTAATATATATATATATATATATATATATATATATATATAAGACAAGAGTAGAGGGTCAAGAGTACAAAATAACAAGCTCCTAACTCAGCCTATGAAGTCAAGGCTGGCCGGAGAACATTTACATATACATATATACGCATCCCAAAAATCCAAATATATAGACAAAATCCTAGTTCATCATAATCCTCTAAGAGGAGCAAAATAAACAAGTATATAAGAGGAGAATCTATATATACATATATCAAAAGATCAAAAAACACCCCAAAAGAAACCACTTTGGTGCAGAAGCTCCAGACGCCTAGCAAGGTACCTCTTGACCTGCATCTAAAAAGCAACAACACAGTATGAAATGGGAACCGGAGGTTCTGAGCATGGTAAAGGTGCCAGACATATAAGATATAAGGTCCTAGAAATGCCAGAGGCAATCTTAGAATGTCGTCACTCGAATATAAAGCTTAAGGACCTAAACAAAACAGAAGCCATGAGTGGGCGATCATCTAAAGGTTCTCAAACCTAACTAAACTTAACATGTACACTGAACTTCTCCACCTTTTCTCCGTTCCTCCGTTTCCTATAAGTTGCACAGACAAACAAGTAAAACAAGGTAAGCACAAGTAGTTCAAAAGTAAACGGATAACAATTATAACAAATAGCAGATTATAATCACATAGGCAATTTCATATAGTTCACAAGCAAGCAAATCAGACAATATGCATATGATGTATGCCTGTCCTATGGCTGATGAGTCTCATCTGTCGGTTATCAAGCCAACACGACAAGTCCGGCTGCTAAACCCTGGAATGTCCCCCGTCACGCATCCCATGAGTCTATGCATAGCTCTCTTTTCATTCATAATTCATACATTCATATATATAACTTTACTCAATGGGGGTTACCATTTCCGGGAATTTATACGTGCCCAATCACCCTTACGACATGGGGCCAACAGAGTATCGAGTCTTAACTTGGAACACGTGGTGGCAAGTCACGGTACTTTATCCAGGAAAACTCGTATCTCAGATAATTGAGTGTATAGGCCAATAAACATTCATATTCATAGTGCTCATTGCATCAACATATTATTTAAGCCATTATATCATATACATTCCAAGTTTACACATTTCCATACATAATTTATCACTTTCCAACTTTCTTCACCGCAAGTTACCTCCATTTCCTAGCCTCAACTCATCACTAGACCTATTACTATGATATAAGGTTAAAAGGATTAAAATAGAGGTTTAGATGTTGAAATTTGAGCTTTAAAACATGAAAAATATTTTTGCTGAAACAGAGGTCACGCGTACGCGTGGGGCACGCGTACGCGTGGATATACGTTTAGACCAAGACGCGTACGCATACCTCATCTCGCGTACGCGTGCAAACCAGGCAAAATCATCTGGTTGCATACGAGGAGTTTCGCATACGATTACAACCCGAATAACGCGTACGCGTGGGCATACATTTTAGCACGTTTCGCGTATGCAGCTCCCCTTACACGTACGCATGTATATGAAACAGAATCGCATGGTCACGTAAGGGAGGTTTGCGTATGCAAAAATCCCAGGTGATGGGTATGTGTGGGTCATGAGTACTTGTGGGCGTACGTTTTGTGAAAATTTTTAACTAAGTCTGAAAAGCTGTAGAATTCCCATTTTGAATTAGAGTGAAGACGCGCATAACTTTTTCATGTTAAATCATTTTTCTTCTGTTCTTCGAACGGCATAAACTTCACGGACCCAGTTTTCATATAAAATAAGTTTGAAACAATTTGGGAATCCGGAAGCGGAGTTATGACTTGGCGAAGTTCGGCCAAAACCCAATTTTACACAAAACCTCAAAACCTCCATTTTTATCAAGTGACCTTTCAAAAATCAACCTACAACATTCAAATTCAGCTCCAACTCATACAATATCATAGCAACATCACTACACATTCAATCACCACCGATCAAACCCCAATTTTCACAACCCTTTTACACATATATCATACATACATACTCAAAATTCAATATTTAGCATACTAAATCCAAGAATTGGCTAGGGTTAGAGATCCTCACCGTATCCACGAACCAAACGAACCAAACCCAACAAGTTCCATAAGCTAAATTGAACCTAGAGAACTAAAATCAACAAATTCTCAACTTGAATACTCACAATTTTTGAAAATCAAGGGGTAGAGTAACTGGAGTGATAGAGTAGCTTACCTATAAAATTGTTCCTATAGATTCGTAAAGCTCGACGCGATGGACGCGTAATCGTAAACGGTGTAGCGATCAGAACTCGATGCAAGAAGTTATGGTAGATTTAATGGAAGAAAAGGGTTTTGGAGTTTACCACATGTTCTTAGCATCCCCAGCGTGTTTTGCATGCTGAAAGGGGAGGATATGAGCTTCAGCTCATATGTTTAGTGAATTGGTTGGGCCTATGGGTCTGGTTCGATCGGTTCGGTCTATTTGGCTCAATTTTGAGCCAAATTCTTTGAAATTAGTGTCAAAATTTTTGTTTTAATTAGCTCTATCCTATTTTAATATAAAATTTATATTTCTAATTTATTTTATTAAAATTTAATTTATTAATTAATCATTTGCTAATTTAACGGAATTTACAAAGTCGAGAAAAAAATCATTTACGGAAGCACTAAACAATCTCACGGAGTTAAAGATCAAGAATAAAAAAGAATTTTGTTTATTATTAGAAGTTTCATTATCTTTCAAAGTAATTATGAGATGCTGCTTAGAGTATTTTTTAATAATATATTATAATTATTTTATGTAATATAACCTTAATAATTTTATAAAAATAATTTTATAATCACATATTTATTATATCTAACATTATATAATTATTCTAATAATAATTAATAAAATGTTAAATAAAATAATTTTAGACTATTTAAACTAATTTTTTTATTGTGTTTTAAATAATATTCTATTTCATTGATAATATATAAAATGAAGTCAATATTCATGGTCAAATATTTAATGGGCTTCCAAATTAGTAATCTTCTCGATAATTATGAGAATATAAATAATATCGGAAGCATCTAATTTTATTAAGTTAATATGTGAATGCATTAATATTTAAATCTTACCATCTATATACATTCATGCATCTCTACACAATTATTTTAGATGAAAACACAATATGTTTGATACGAAATGCATATATAAATACAAACCGTTCCAGTGGATCATCATCAAGGGTTCATATGAAAAAATATTGATCACCATGTTAGATGTTTGTTCCTATCGTCATTCACTGCCCTACCTACATATACAACTTTATTTCAACTATAATGATCTTCAAATTGATCATTATATCAAGTCAATAAAATACCAAAGGATTAGATTACTTTTATTTGTGCTGGTGCTGCTATATGTTTTTATAATTATTCTTCACGTATAAGCCTTTTCACTATACAAATTTTACAGGTTCTCAATATCTCTTATTTCTAAAACGCGCTTCTTATGACACGTATGCTTCACGCGCTTCCTTAACAGATTTTTCAATCATTCAACGCGCGAATATATAACTTCCTTTTTCGAAAGAATTTCATTTCCTTTTCGAATTTCTACTGCATTTTCTTGCCTTCTCTCTTCGATCTCTTTCGTGCGTTTCTCTCTGTCTTCTCCTTTGCCATTTACGTAAGTTTCTCACTCTGTTTTCTTTCTTCGATTTTTTCGTTTTTTATTGTTTCTAAAATCAAGCTCTAAAATTGTTTTGAAGATAATGGATGATTCAACTTCAGATTGTCAGCTGAACCAGAGCGAAGTAGATTTTGAATTTGAATCCAATGAAGTTCCTGAGGTGTGGTTTAATTCCAGTTAATAATTGAATATGAATTTGAATCCAGTTAGTAGTTTATGATTGTGTAGCTGAATAATACGTGGACTTTGCCTGTGAAATTTGTAGTTCATTGTTCCTTGTTTGAATTGAATCTAATGTACTAGTTTTGATGAATTTTCTGCATTTTATATCAAGCGTTTGGGTGTAAATAAGGAATATTTGGGTGTATTTTAGGAAAGTTTGGGTGTATTTACAGTTTATTATTTCCATCTCACTGAAGATGAATTGTCTTATTCTTTTAGTTGAATTGTTTTAGTTTCTGTTTAATGATGATTCATGAATCTGATTTTTATTATTTTTTATGATGGTTTTATTGTTCCATTTGCATTCTATAATTTATGCTTGTTTTAATATGGTGTATTTTTGGTGTATTTGCAGCCCCTCTATGGTATTGATAAGCAGTTTGTTCTCCATATTCAAGCGTTTTTCTCATACACGTCTTTACAAGTCTTCTTCTCCTTTTATTGTTTTGAATCCAATCAAGTGGTTGAGGTGTATGTGGTTCAATTCAGAAGAAAAAAATGTAGCATTAGAGAAAATATTTTTATGTACAAAAATGCTATTTGTACACTAAAATCAGCCACTAATTAAAATCAACCACCAATGTATTTGTGTATAAATACATGTGTGGTTTAATTTATTTTCAATGTATATTTGTATTCCAGTATGTATTTTATACTGGTGGCTGTCTTTGGTGGCTAATTTTAATGTACACATAGCATAACTCATTTCTGTATTTGCATCAAATTTGGCTGTAAATCGAAGATATTTGGTGTATTTTAAGGAATTTTAGGTGTATTTTTATTCTGATAAGTTCTGCATAATTTAGAACTCTTTCTCTTCCTCCTCCTCATCTTCTGTTGCTTCTTTTTTCATCATCATCATCATCATCACCATCTTTTTCTTTTTTGTTTTTCTTACTCGTCTTTTCTTTTTTGTTTTACCTTCTCAAGTTTCATCTCTTTTTACTCTCTTAACAAGAATAAAAACAAAAAAATCAAACAAAGAAGAAGAAGAAACACATAATGCTCCAAAATTACTTGAAAAATGATGAACTTACATTCATTTAACTAAAAAGAAGAAAGAAGTAAAGAAAAGAAGAAGAAAAACAAAAATGCAGCATTAGAGAAAATATTTTTCTGTACAAAAATGCTATTTGTACACTAAAATCAGCCACCAATGTATTTGTGTATAAATACATGTGTGGTTTAATTTATTTTCAATGTATGTTTGTATTCCAGTATGTATTTTATACTGGTGGCTGACTTTGGTGGCTGATTTTAGTGTACACGTAGTATAACTCATTTCTGTATTTGCAGCAAATTTGAGTGTAAAACGAAGATATTTGGGTGTAACACGAAGATATTTGGGTGTATTTTAAGAAATTTTGGGTGTATTTTTATTCTAATAAATTTTGCATAATTCAGAATTCTTTTTCTCCCTCCTCCTCATCTTTTGCTGGTTCTTTTTTTTTTCATCATCATCGCTATTTTCTTTTTCTTTTTTTTCTTATTCATCTTTTTCTTTTTGTTTTATCTTCTCAAGTTTCTTCTTGTTTTACTCTATTAACAAGAATAAAAACAAAAAAATCAAACAAAGAAGAAGAAGAAACACATAATGCTGCAAAATTATTTGGAAGAGGATGAACTTACATTCATTTAACTAAAAGAAAGAAAGAAATAAGGAAAAGAAGAAGAAAAAGAAAAAATGCAGCATTAGAGGAAATATTTTTCTGTACAAAAATACTATTTGTATACTAAAATCAGCCACTAAAATCATCCATCAATGTATTTTTGTATAAATACATGTGTGGTTTAATTTATTTTCAATGTATATTATTTGTATCAGCATGTATTTTATACTGGGGCTGACTTTGGTAGTTGATTTTAGTGTACACGTAACAACTCATTTTTGTATTTGCAGCAAATTTGGGTGTAAAACGAAGATATTTAGGTGTATTGTTATTCTGATAAGTTCTGCATAATTTAGAATTCTTTCTCTTCCTCCTCCTAATCTTCTGCTGTTTCTTCTTCATCTTCTTATTTCATATTGTAACACTCTATCACACTAATCTTTACGCTTAAGTCGTAAAACAGAGGTGGTGTGGTATTACGACCTCTAAAATAAAATGAGTTTACATAATAACAAAAGAATTATAATATGCTAGGAGCCTTTGAAGAATAGAGGAAATAAAAATTGCGAAAATAAAAGCGCAACGCTAAAGGAACGAGTTAACTTGCGTGTTAAGAAAATCTTAACTTATTAAACATAAGTTAACAGAAATAGGAATAGAGTGCCAAAAATACAAAATATCAAGCTCCTACCTCAGCCCGCGAAGTCAAAACTGGCCGGAGAATATTTACGCATATATACATACATATCCAAAATCCAAAACTTCATATACACAGTCCTGCCTCTCCATAAACCTCTGAGAGAATAAAAAAGAACAAGTTATGCGGAGAGAAAACTAAGTACACATATATACATCACTGTACAGCAAAACTACCCAGTAACCATTTCGCTTCAAGAGTCCAAACGCCTAACGAGATGCCTCTCGACTTGCATCTGAAAAACAACAACATAGTATGGAATGAGAATCGGAGGTTCTCAATATGGTAAAGGTGCCACACACATAATATATAAGGTCCTGGGAATGCTAGAGGCAATCCTAGAACGCCGACACTCAGATTGTAGAGCTTAAAGTATTAAATAGAAACTATAAGAGGTGGTTTTCTAAGAATATTTAAACCTAACTTAACTTAACCTTAAATCTAAGTCCCATGCTGCCATTCCTCCGTACCTCCAACTCCATCATGTATTTTCACAGACAAACAAGCAGATAAAGGCAAGCACAAGAAGGTTACAATTACTGCAGGTAACAAATACACATTTAACATGGCAAGTACATATAGGCACACCCAATTAAAGCACAAGCAAGTAATTCAAGTATTATGCATATGATGCATGCCTGTCCTATGGCTGATGAAGCTCATCTGTCGGTTATTCAGCCAACCAGACAAGTCTGAATTGTACTTAGACTATCCCCCGACGTGCATCCCGAAGAGTTTATAATTAGCTTTATCTCAAATAATCAATATTGCTCAATGGGGGTAACATTTTCGGGAATTTATATAGTGCCCGGTCACACTTACGTCGTAGGGTCAACAGAGTATCGAGTTTTTAACCTGGTACACGTGGTGGCAAGCCACATCACTTAATCCAGGAAATCTCGTATTTCAGATCATTCAAATTAATAAGCCATATAAATAATTCAATTATAATTCATCAATATCCACTTCATTCTCAATCGCATATCATTCATCATCATACATCAATCATATTCAATCCTTATCCTTCATTATCACACCTCCCATTCCGTCCATCAATAGTTTCAATTCAAAACATAATTCATTCTTTTCTAAATGAATCAAACTTAAAACATGCTCATTTTCTTACTAACTCAAAATCAAGCCATATAACCTTTGAATCTAAATCTTTTTAAATAATCATATAAACAAAATCTCTAATTTTTATAAAATTTTGACAGCATCTCCTTTAAAACTTGGACTTTGCCACCCTTATCGAGTCCAAACCTGCATTCTTTCCAGTTCAACATACCCTTCCTCATCATCATAACAATCACCACAATAAATCTATCTCAGATCAACAATTATACTCATATAATATTCAAACCTAACAACCAAAATTCAACTAAAAATCATAGTTCACAAATCCTAGGCTTTTAACACAAAATACCTCATTTTTCATTCAAATTTTCCATTCCAATTGTTTTCAAACCTATTACCACCAATCCAAATTGCCAACAATAATCCTCAACAAGCTCCGTATCTTTTCATCAATCATCATTCAACCAAACCAAAATATAGCCATATAATCAACAATTCAATCACATATCCTTTCAAAGATCCAACTAGCAACCAATATCATATTACCAACAAATCACCAAACCAAACCAAGCATATTCATCAACCCATTACTAAACATTAAATATACACCTGTATTCCAACTTATCCTATGGTCATCTAGCCTAAGTTTTCACAGAACATTAAATGCAATAAACCTAAACCATACCTTAGCCGATTCCCACGTAACGCTCAAGGCACTTTAATTATAATAAACACAGCCCTTCCAAAACAAACACAGCCTTCCAGAATTCAATAAACACTAGGCTCAGCTTCCTCCAAGTTCCAATATCCACAATTCCAAGCTCCAATTATTTTTTCATAACCTAATACACATTTATAACACATATATATCCAATTTAATACTCAAAGCTCAAATTCAATGAAAATAAAATAGAATTATCGTATTCTCACCTTACCCAAGCTTCATATAAATAAGAGTAAATGTTTTCCTCAAGTTAATTAGATCCTAAAACATCAGAAATCAAAGAAATTCAATATTCTTTCTCAAATTTTAAAAATTGAGGGAAAAGAGTGGCTGAGAATATTTAAGGGCTTGCTTATGAAATTGTTCTGGTAGAAACGTAGAGCTCAACGCGGTGGACGCGTGGCCACAAACGGTGTGGCGATCGGAACTCGGACGGAGGAGCTACGGCGAATTGAAATTTGCCGCAAGAGTTTCGGCGTTGCTTTCTCTCCCCGGAGCTTTCACGTTGCTGCAGCCAAAATGGAGAAGAAAAGGAACGTGGGCTCATTTAAAGTGTGGGTCCAGTTGGACCGATAGCCCGGTTCGGGTTCAGTTCGACCCGTCCGGTCCAATCTTGGACCGTTTTCTTCGAAATTAGTGTCAAAATTTTCGTTTCGATGAGCTCTATCCTAATTTGATATAATATTTGCATTTCTAATCCTCCTTATTAAAACCTAATTTATTGACTAATTATCTATTAATTTGATCGGGGTTTACATATATTCTCATAATTATTTTTGGGAGGAAAAAATCAAACAAAAAAGAAAAAATACATAATGTTGCAAAATCAAAAGATATGACGATAAAGATGAAATATGCGAAGAAGAAGGAGGAGAAACACGACGATAAAGATGAAACATGCGAAGAAAAAGGAGGATAAACACAAAAAAGAAGGAGAAAAAGAGGGAAAAAGAGGAGGAGGAGGAGGAGGAGAAACGCGAAGAAAAAATGACAGTTGCGATTTTCATTGAGGAAGAAGAAGAAGAGTCGTTAATAATGGTGAATGAGCGCTTTGGAAACGTGATACACGTATTAACACGCTTTTGTAAGTGAGTGTAACTTCTGTTGGGTTTAGCCCAATTTGTAAAGTTTGTAAGTCAAAAAGACTTGTATATGAATAAAAACATATAAGATTTAATTTTGATACATCTTATTGATTCAAAGTGAAGCTAAAAATCTTCCGGAATCAATGTGCCATTTGAACATTAGCAAATAAGATCCAATTGATGTATATACAATGATATTTCATATTTTTAGTTATAGTCAAGTAAAAAGTAAAATCTAATGTATGTTATAATAGTGTATTAAATTTAAAACTTTTCATATTTTCTACTTATATTTTTTATATGTAATGAATGCCTCTTTTAAATTTAGTGTTATCATAAAATTACATTTATTCTAAAAATTTAAATTAGCAAAAGAAGATACATAATTATTTATATTTTTAACAATTTTTTGTCTCAAAATTTATCATTTTTGTATTTTATACAATGTTTTTTTATTTTCGATATTAACATATATTTTATTATCATCAAACAGAGAAGTGTCCGGGAATTATGTGAGAATATTATTTCTATTCTCACTATTAATAAAAGAAATAGATGAAAGCACAAATACCAGTTTACATTTTATTGCATACATAACTAAATCAAATAAAAGACATAACGAAATTATTTTTTCTTTAAATTGATTGAACTTAACTTATAATCAAACGCTATGGAGTATAGGTTTAATCGATTAGATACTTATTATTTTGTTAGAATTTTAAAATTTATACTAAAAAAATATTTAATCTCAATATCATATTTTTTATGCATATATTTATATAATATTTAAATTTTATAAATAGTAAGAATTAAAGGATATCTATAAATTTATAATATTATTATTATTAATATTATTTTTAATAATAATAAAATAATTAATCGTTATTAACCGTTTAGCATGGTATAAACAATATCGGTAATACTTTGCGTTGAACTTGAACCATTGTATTGTTTGACAAAAAAATAACTTTTAAGTGTGATTCATAAATGAAACAATATGTACATTAATAAGATATATTTGTTAAATTTGAAATTCATTGAAAAAGTCATAACCATTAAATAATTATGTGACTTTTGATTACTATCCATAACATATGAATACTGACCAATTGTTTTAAAGTGTTCAACAAAAGAAAATAAAAAGCGTGCTTTTAATTTTTTTGTTTGAGAGTTAAAATTTTTTTATTATTTCCAATTAAAAAATTCATTAGTTTTATTGTATTATGAAAAAATATTATCATTAACTCTATAACAATTAAGTATAGAGACAAATATTTTTTTATAGAAAATAATCTAATCATTTTTTGAAATTATCTTTATATACCCAATATGCACTAATTACTCTTATAAATTTCAAAATATTCATTATTTTAAAATTTGAATGGATCTAAAATTTAAAGATAAATTATCAAAAATATTCTTAAAAGTCTCTTTTGTTAAAATTACATCTTAAAAGATCAAACTAATAAAAATTTTCTAAAAAATTTAAAATCAGAACAAATTCCAAATATTATTTTTTATATATAAATATCAAATAGTGAATAATGAAAATCCTTAAATATTCTATACGTAAATTTATAGCGTGAATAAATTTTGCATGTTATAACATCTAAAATTAGAAGTCGTGCAGAATTGTCTAATCTATTAAAAAGTAAAAGATCTAATAACGTATAGGTGAATAACTAGACATACATCTTATGATGGATATCAATTAAAGAAATACATTAAAATATATATATATAACAAGGATCAATAGGGACATGTGGAAGGGGATAATAATTGGATCCAACTATATCTATCAAGTATTTATTCCAGTTAGACAAATAGATTTATTCAAAACAACACTTGCTATACAAAATTTCAAAGTATTAATAAGGATGTATTTTTTTTTCTTTTTTCAAAAATAAAAAATTACATATGGCTGGATCGGACAAAGATTTGAACATTAAAAGAAACGTGAATATAAAAAGAATCTGGTTAGAGAGACAATAAAAAAATTTTAACAATGTATACAATGAACTAATTATTTAATTTAATAAAAATAAATAATAAAAACTTTTTTACAAATTATCCTAAATTTAAAAACTTTTATTCAATTATTTCACATCAAATTTTAAATTTTAAATTTTTTTAATTTTAAATTTCAAATTTTCAAAAAATCTAATTAATTATTTCAAAAAAAATAACCATCCAAAATTTTAATTTACCAAAACATTTCACTCCAATACCCTCTTCTTTTACAACCCGCATCCACCCACCTTCATCAATAATCATCCTACTTTACCTTCGTTGCTTGGTTTGCCACACACCACTCACCCTTATTAAAAATAACCATCCACCTCTGAATAAAAATAATCATCTACTTACCTAATGAATTGAACATCCAACATATTTTAATTATATATAACTAAATTCAATCCAGTAAAAATAATCATCTACATAAAATTTAAAGTAACCATCTGCATACCTACTAAAATGACCATCTTAAATTGACCATTAAAATAGAAGAAGAATGAGATGAATAGGCAGAAGAAGCAACTATGATCATCCAACAATTTAATTTTTATTAAAAAAAAAATAAATATATAATTTGATACATAAGTCTTATAATTTGATGTAATAACCATAAAATGAAAAAATAGAAAAAAAAACTTGAACAGACGAGGAGAAGATGACGACAGTAGATGTGAGGGGGCCATAATACCAATGCAACCAGGACCCGTCCAATGGTCACGCTTTCAACTGGCTGACGGAAGAAGCAGGAGCCAGGCGGACGCAAGGCGCGCACACTGTGCAGGTTATTGGCGCAGAGACAGACCGGCACCGAAAGACGAGCGCATACAATGGGTGAGTGGTGCAGGACCAGGGCCGACCAACACAGTTGCTGCCAGCGGGAGGAAGACATGCGCGAAGGAGGTTGGACGCTGTAGTTCTTATGATCGACACTGATGAAGGCTTCAGGTCACGCGACGCCGTGACGGTAGATGTTGAAGGCTACTGCGGCGGGTGTCTATGGCAGCGCGGCGGATGAGAGAGGATGGAGAGAGAGAGAGAAGGAGAAGAAGACCGATTGGAAGTATTCGTGACTATTTAAAATTCTTATTTATTTTGTATTTAAAATATTTATTTGCTTTATATTTAAAATTAGAAATAATTTTATAATTAATTAATTTAATTATTATTTAATATTAATTTTAAAAATATTTTCATTATATATATATATATATATATATATATATATATATATATATTATATACTAATTACATTAGTTCCTCGTACTTTTTCATATAAAAATAGAATTGAAATGATAAGAAAAATACATACTCGTAACATGGAATGTAAACTATTTATGCTTCTGGAAGAAATATATTTGTAATAAATGTATTATGTGAATAGATTTCAACCATTTTACAATTGACACGCTATTTATTTAATTTATAGGATTAATGATAAAATTAATCACTAAAAGATGGTTTATTTGTGAAATTTATTTTCAAATAATTTTTTTAATTAAATTAATCTATAAAAAATTTAAAATTAATTGTATTTGTCCTTTCGTTGAATTAATATTCTCCGTTAACAATTGCTAATGACATCAAGAATATTTCTTAAACCTTCATAAATTATTAATCTTTTTTTGTCATTTTTAGACTTTAATTTTTATCATATAATAAAAAATAATTATTTTTTATATTTGCTATGAATCTCTAAATATTTTTTGTAGAACGGTCAAAAATACATAAATCAGGAGACAATATGAATTATAATAATTTTCATATAATTATGCTAAATAACTAACTAGAAGTGTAACTAACTAATAAAAAAAAGTGTCCATTAACAAAAAAAATAATATCCCAACTCCAGAGTTACCTTAATTTCACTTTGAATCCCATTCACAATAAAATAAACAACCACAAAAAACAAGAAATAAACATCCGAAACAAAATAAAAAACATCTAAAATTATTGTAAAATATTATCCAAAACTCTTTCATTTGTGGTAAAGAAGAACGTACCCTTTTTAGATATAAAAACATCCAAAACCTAATAAAAAAAATATCTAAAATAATTTAAAATTTTTAAAATTTAATAAAATGAGACATCTAAAATTATTGAAAAAAGAACATCTGAAAATTAAGAAAAGAAACATTCAAAACTATTCAAAAAATCATTCAAAACCTAAAAATAAAGAAACATCAAAATTAAAACAAAAGAAACAATACATCCAAAATATATAACAGAAAAAAATAACCACAAAAAATAAAAAGAAACATATGAAACATAACAACTTAACAAAAGAGAGATATCTAAAAGCATTTAAAAAATTCAAAACCTAACAAAATAAGACATCCAAAATTATTGAAAAAAGAACATCCGAAAACAAAGAAAAGAAACATATAAATTTGTTAAAAAAATGATCCAAAACCTAAAAAGAAGAAACATTCAAAATATAAGAAAAAAGAAATATCCAAAACATATAACAAAAACACATCGAAAATCTAGGAGAAAGAAACATCTAAAACTTGTAAAAAGAATCATGCAAAACTTAGAAGAACGTTTGCGGGTGGCGAGAGTGATGTCGAGGCCTCTTGCTAAGAGTCTTTTGATGAACCTGGCATTGGGTTGATGTTGTTGTGCTCTAAAAACGACGCTCACAAAACGTGAAGCTCTTTTTTGTCGTCAAAGCCATGGTTTCACAAATAGAAAATAACATAAGAATGGAGATATTATTAGAGCGTTATTGCTTTTTTTTATCAATCTTGATTAGTGAATATGCATGACAATAAGTTACAAGGGAAGGTGTCGCAACATGAGAAATTGCAGGGGGCGCACATCACAATTAGGGGTGGCAAATGGCCCTAAATCCACTGGACCGGCCTACATAACCCGCCAAAAAAGCGGGCCATATTGAAAAATTGGAACTGCCAAATAGTAAAAACCCACCTAACCTGCACTGCTTAAACTGCAGGCTTTGGCAGGGCATGGCGGGCTTCCTCGCCGAACTTAGTATTTTTTGGCAAGGTGGTATTTTTGTAATTTTTTTGCCAAAATCCAACTTTTTCCAACCCAACTTACAAGAGAATGAAGATGAAAATTGAGTGTTTTACATTATTTTTATTTTGCTTTGGAGACAATATTTATAATTATATTTTGGATTATGTTCATTTTGCTTTGGAGACAATATTTATAATTATAAAGACTTTAATATTTGTGAATATAAAAATTATAATTTTTTTATGCCTTTAGAAATTATAAATTTATTAAAATGATTGTGAAATTATATATATTATTTAATAGTTAATAGTAAAAAAAAAGAGAAAACTTGGCAAGCTTAGCCCGCCAGCCCATAGTTAGGTGGGACGGGGTGGAATTTTAGGACCACCTCGCTAGGCGGGGCGGGGTGGGCCAGTAGCTGCCAAAAGGCGGGCCTTCGGCGGAGCGGGGCGGGGCGGGCTTCCCCGCTTGCCATCCCTAATCGCGACACGAGAAATTGTAGGGTAAGACATGTGCAACACGAGACGAGGTGTTGCATGGAGAGGAACGGCGTCACAACGATCAGGGTTGGAGGGGAGGGACACGGCGCCGCAGAGTGTAACACCCTAATATTCAAATCCTTATGCTCGAGTCATAAGTCAATGATAATAAGGTGGTACGACTCTCAAGGTGGATTATAATATATATATATATATATCTATATGATTGAAAGGAGTTATTTAACAAGGAGCCTGAAAAGGAGCAAAATAAAATCGCGATCGGAAACACTCTCGTATCAAAGAAAAGAAAATAAAATGTATTCGGATACTGAATCAAGATAAGGTATATCAATAAGGAAGAATAGAATAAAGACAAGGTACATATATGTATATAGACATGAATATAATAGCCACTAGTCAAAACCTGCGAAGTTTAGGCCGACTAGAGTACAGTAATAAAATTAGTTGACAACAGTAATTTTTCTATCTCTCTCAGAATATACATCAAAGCTTCTATAGGCAAGTTTTCAAAAGAAATTAAATACATAATAAAAGGTTTTCAAAATAAGTTCGAAGAGATTCTAAACAAAAATAAAACAAAGTCCAACGATCTTCGCCATCTTTCAGATAAACCACAACTCACTGCTGAGCACTTGGACCTGCATCTGAAAAACAGAGAATGATTCATGGGTTTCCAGTACGGTAAAAGTGTCAAATAAATACAATACACTATAACATAAATTTACTAAGCATCTTAAACTTCTTATCTCGTCATATCCATCATAAGCTCTCACTAATCCATAACTTGGCAACTATCACAAGGAATTCTAATTCTAACCTGTATATCCTTTATACTTTTACTACCTTCCAACAAAATAATCCAAGACCCCAACCATCCCCCAAGTAACTCAACTTTTACAAAAACACAAATAATACATACAAGTAATGCACAAGTAAGACAAGTAAGACAATTAGCAAATAATCATGAAACATGTACAATTAGGCAAACCAAAGCAATTAAGCAAACTCAAATAGTTCAAACATATGCAAATGATGCATGCCTGTCCTACTGGCCGTAAACTCACGTGTCGGTTAAATTTTCAAAACCTGAAACACCCGGTAGCTAACCCAGATATTGTCTCTCTATGCCTCCACACTCTTGGGATATAGTGCCCGTTACACTCTCTAGATATAGTGCCCGTCACACTCATGGGATATAGTATCCGTCGCATTTCCTGGGACAAAGTGCTCCCACACTCTTGGGATATAGCACCCGCCATGCCACGCTCTTGGGATATAGTTTCCGTCACACTCATGGGATATAGTGCCCGACACAGTTTTCAGGGTAAGGTGCTCCCACACTATTGGGATATAGCGCAGGTCATGCCACGCTCTTGGGATATAGTATCAGTCACACTCACGGGATATAGTACCCGACACACCTTACAACGGAAAGAAACTCATACATTCTCATCATCAACAATTCTCAATCAGGCCTCAATTATCATATTCATTCATAATCATTCGTAATCATTTCACAACCATTCATCTTAGCTATGGCATCACATATACCTCATGTATTTACATTTTTCATATATATAAATCATCACTTTCCAACCTTATTTCACCCCCAAAGATACCTCATCTTCCTTACCTTCCATACTAAGATCTAGGGTTAAGAGAGTGAAAATAGAGATTTAGCTAGAGGTTTGAAATTTGGTTTTAAAACACAAAACTCTTTTTTTTTTTTTTTTGCTGAAAACAGGGTCACGCGTATGCGTGGGAGGGCGTTTGGCCCATCATATGTACGCATACACATGCTCCCGTACGCATACATGCCAAATAAAGGCGACCCTTCACGTATGGAGGGGTTCGCGTACGCATACAGTGCAGATTAGCCAAAAATGGTTAAGTCTGTAGAATTTCAGTTTTTCACACCAAACTTTTAACAGGCATAACTTCCTCTACAAAAATCTATTTTCCATAATTTTTATACCGTTTTAAAGCTTTCTAAATTATCTTTAATTTGAAATAGATTTTATTTACTTTCAAAATCCGAAGCTTAAGTTATGAATCTTCGAAGTTCATTAAAAACCAAATTTTCACCCAAAAGTTCAAAACCTCTATTTTTCAACAATTCATTCCAAAGTTTCTCAACCTAAAACAACTCTGTTTCCAACCAAAATCCTTCTATACCCTTATCACCCCTCTCTCGATATATCAATGTCAAATTCTATCAATTTCAATCCAACAAATTCACAGTTAACCAACATTATTCATAAATCAACAATCAATTATTATTGTTATTCATCATCATCATCCAATCACCAATCATCAACCATATACTTAACTTTCTTACCTCTTTCTGGCCTCCCTCCCAAATTCACGGCCTCTGGCCCAATATTTCATCAAATCAATGTACATAAACTAATAACCATATAATTCACTATCTAATACCAATTTCAATTCACACATCAACTATGCAAAATTCCACAATCCTTATCCAATATCAACATCATCCACTACATATATAATACCAATCAATCATACCTTTCAAGCTTAATCCTAGGGACACCTAACCTAAGAATTCACATCATATCACACGGTACTTAAATGAAACTTAAATCGTACCTTAGTCGATTCCTCGTAACACCCAAGGACACCTCAAGGCCAACGTTCCTTAAGAGTCCACAGCCTCAAAGCCTCTCCGAACCAAATCACCGTCACCAAGGTTCAATAATCAAGTTTCTAACATCATCAATGTACTCCAAATCAACAATATTCAATCTAAATCATATATATCACCATAGTTGATCCCTAAAATCAAAATCTCAATAATTTCACAAGAGGGTTAGAGTTCTTACCTTCTCCAAATATTATAGAATCATAACTCAATAATATTCTCAAGTTAGATTGACCCTTAATACATCAAAACATAAAAATCTCAAAATTTCAAACACTAAATTTTCGAAAATGAGAAGAGAGGATAAAAACTAGGAATATGATTTTCTCACCTTTCAATATACTGGACTTTGTAGAGAATTCTGAGATAAATGTGTGGTCATTGACGGCTCGTCAATTGGAGCTCCGGATCAAAAATTATGGCGAAATGAAATTAGAGCCAAGGGTATGCTCTTCTCCTTCTCCCCCTCACCATGTTACAGCGTGTTTCCCCCCTTTGTTTGGGGAAGAAGGGCTGATGCCCTTCATTTAAGTGCAGTTAGGTTGGGCCATGGGCCCAATACTAAGCTGGTTTAGTCTGTTCGATCTAATTTTGGACCAAATTTTTTAAAATTAGTGTCGAAATTCTTGTTTTAATTTTCTCTATCACATTAAACCATAAAATTTTATTTTATAATTTTTTAGAATAAATTCTAATTTATGGGTTAATTATATATTAATTAACCGGGTTTTACACGGAGAGAAGAGTTCGGAAGATAATGCAGCAGCGCGCAAGCAACGATGGACCTTGAAGGCTCTCGGAGGAATTGCAAAGGGAGGTAATTAACAGTGTCGCAGGGAAGAGCAATTGGAGGGGGAGGTCACAGTACAGGAGTTGAGGTTGGATAGCGCGTGTTTTTGAACCTAATTCTAATTTTTGGGAATTTCAAAATACGATTTTTTAAAAAATTTTAAAAAGTTGTTCATGTTGGTTATACATAGATTTGGTTATCTATACTTTTTCTTTTACTAAAGAAAAACATCTATCGACATTAAATGTTAAAAATTTTTCACATTCAAATAAAATATAAACGAATTCTAATTTTTATCTTAAACTCGTTACTAATTTGTTTAAAAAAAAATTGTGCCATAAAAAGATGTTTCACAAGAAATTTTTGGATTAAATTTAGCTGAATTTAAATATATTTTTTTATAATCTACACCGAAATCCGTTAAAAAAGTTACTTTTAAACAACAAATATATTTATTTAGTACTTAATTTGATGGCTAATTTTTTTATAAACTAAATTGATATGATTAGACAATAATAAATTAAATTCACTTTTAAACGATAAATTTTATTTCCATAATTATTCCGGACAAGATTTTAGACTTTATTTTTTCACTTAAACACTCTTAATTCCGAACAATAATTTTTTTCATAATTTTAGCTTTTATTTTCTTTTCCATAATAATTAAATCTGAATCCCTTTAGACTTTATAATTAATGTGTTCAGGCATCTAGTTACAATTTTAGTAGGTATAATGTAATTTGTTTGAAATGCAATGGATGTATAAATATCCTTCTATGCGGTGCAAAATCCATATGATTCTTTGTTACTCATGCTAGCTAGATATATTTATTCCATATTGTTTAAGGTCTCATATGGCCCTCCTTGTCTTTGTTAATTGTTATACACTTTTTCTCTTTCATATATGTACTATGTCTTTAAAAAAGATCATTGTAGCTAGATCTACATATCAACTCAATAAAGTACCGAAAAGCTATATTATAATATTCCTTCTTTGATTGTTCTCATAAATAATAACTTAAGTGATAATATTTGTTAAACATACTTTTTGTGAGTATTTTGGGCAATGCGACTACCTGCATTGCTACAATGAAAGGGACATCAAATTGTGCATAATTTGAATGTTTTGTTGGAACTGTAAAATTGGATAATTAATAAATAATTAATTTATAAATTAAAATTTATTTTAGAAAATAAAAATGTGATTTTTATGATTAAAAAAAATTAAAACGAGAATTTTGATACTAAATTTAAATAATTTGGTTTAAGATTAAGTCAAACAGACCGAACCGAACAAATCAAATCCATATTAGATCCAAGGTCTAACCCAATCACCCTTTAATGAAGGCAACAACCTTCCTTCCCCAGCCAAACACACACACACGCTGAACATACATTGAAGAGGGGAATAACACTTCCAAATTACAAACCCTTGGTTAGAATCAGGGACGGACTTACTCGGGCCTCGGCCCCCCAACTTTTTTAGAAAAAGGTTAATAGTAATGAGTTATTAAGTATGATTTAATTTTTTAAAAATTTATTTAGTATTTAGTCTAATATAAATAAAGTCCAGCCTAACCTAAATATTAATGATTTCTAATATCTAAAAAGTAAGTAACAATATTAAAAAATATGAAAAAATATTATTACTAATATTTTTTAATTAAATAAAATTTTTTAAATTACATAAAGTAGATTTTTTTTCTTGTGAGCGTTTTTCTTGATTCATTTGATATTAATTTTCTCTGTTTCAACTACTACAATTGAGAGTTCTTTTTCAGCTATAAATATTGTGAAGAATAATTCAGAAACAAAACGAAAGATAAATTTCTTGCTAATTGTATTTTAATTATATTGAAAGAAAATTGCTGAAAAATTTGACACAAATTCTATTATCGATGAATTTTATGAAACGAAGAATCGACTACTTCGTTAATAAAAAGTACATACATATTTTTTGTACCTTAAAATATATTCTCTATCAGTATATTTTTGTAATGTATTTTACATTATATAATTTTTTGCATAATTTTTTAATATTATATATGTTATTGGCCTCCCCCATAATACTATTTCTGGATCCGTCCTTGGCTAGAATTGAAATCAAGATAACTTTTCATCCGGAATTTCGATCATCGCACTGTTTGTAGTCATGCGACCGCAGCGCCGAGCTCTACAAAGCCTACATGTTTCTGTAAGAGGTAAGCCACGTTTTCTCACTTGTCCTTCCAACCCTTGAAATCAAAATTATTGGGTAAAAGTGTTGAGATTTTGAGCTCTTTGATGTTATAGGATCCAATTAACTTGAGGAAAAGGCTTAATCTTGCCCCTTTTATCCTTGGGGATGGTAAGAATTTTCAACCCTAGTGAAATATTTGATTTGTTGTATTGGGTGTTGAGTTTGTATATGTGGGTGTCTATGATGTGTGTTAGGTAATATGTATATAAGTGGTTTGGAGCTTGATTGAGTTTTTGGAAGCTTGAAAGTGGACTTTTAGTGCTGGAAAATCTATTTGGGAGGTGTTGAACCTTGAAAGCTTGAGAAAAAAGTGAATTAGAGGTGTTCTGAGTTGAGTGGAGAATCGGCCAAGGTATGGTTTCGGTTTCTCGTATCTAAAATGTAATGTAATGTGAAAACTTAGGCTAATGACCCTAGGATAGGAATTGAATTTGTGATGTGGTTGATTGGGTGAGAATAATTATTATATATGTGGTTAATGGCCTTGGAGATTGTGGATGATATTTTTGTTGATAAGTATGTGATTTGTATTTGATGTTGAGTGGTATATGTACAGTAATTGGTGAATTTGAAGTTGAATATTGTACTTAATATAGACACTTGATGATGTATAATTGGATATTCTTGAATTGGAAATATTGGATTGGTAATTAAGAAAAATGGAGAATTGGTAGGATGTGGATGTAATGAGAAAGTTGGATAATGTTTAATGCTGAATTTGGTAGGATTTTGGGTTGGTTTTAAAATGTTGGAATTGAGTTTGTTTTGGTGAAAATAGAGGTTTATGAACATTTGTGAAAAATCTTATATTTGGCCAAAATTCGGTGAGCCATAACTTAGCTTCCATACCCCCAAATTATTTTAAACTTATTTCATATGAAAATTGGGTCCGTAAAGTTTATGTCGTTCGAAGAACAGATGAAAAATGTTTTAAAATGAGAAAGTTATGCGCGTTGGAAGTTTGATAGGTAAAATTGAAATTTTGCAGAATTAGCCATTTCTGATCGAACTGCAGTATATGCATACGCATACCTCATTCGCGAAGGGTCATTTCTGTCCAGCGTACATGCATACGCGGACAAGGCTATGCGTACGTGAAATGGGCCAAAATGCATGCTCACGCGTATGCGTGCCCCTGGTTTCAGCAAAGTTAATTTTTGTATTTTAAAACCCAATTTTGAACCTCTAAACCTCTATTTTCACTCTTTTAACCCTAGATCTTAGTAGTAGGCCTAGTAATAAGATGAAGTTAGGAAAGATGAGGTATCTTGGGAGTGAAGTAAGGTTGGAAAGTGATGATTTATACATGAAAAATGTGAATACATGAAGTATATGTGATACTATAGCTATGATGAACGGTTGTGAAATGATTACAAATGATTATGAATGAATGTGATGATTGAGACTTTGTTCATGATGAGAATGTATAACTCTCTCTCTGTTGTAAGGTGTCAGGCACTATATCTCATGAGTGTGACAGGCACTATATCTCAAGAGCATGGCATGGTGGGCGCTATATTCCAAGAGTGTGGGAGCACCTTACCCTGGAAAATCCCCTTTGTTGCTTTGTCTATTTTGTTTGTCTGTGTGGTTCTATCGGAGTTTCGGAGGATTGAAGGAAAGGCGATGGTTTTAAGGATTAAGTTAGAATTGAGATAAGTTAGAACTCTTTAGATACCTTACCTTATTTTATGATCTTAAATGTTGGTTTTAAGTTTGAATCTATTGTCAGAAGTTCTAGAATTGCCTTTGCCTTTCTCAGGATATTATATGTTAGATATGTGGGCACTGTTACCAAGCTGAGAACCTTCAGTTCTCACCCCATGCGGATTTTTGTAGTTTTCAGATGCAAGACGTGAGGCTCCTCGCTGAGGCATGCTAGTAGCTTCTGATTAGCGAAGATCCTTATCTCTCAGGGCTTTATTTTGGTTATATGTATTTATATAGATACTTATTATCTCCACTGTTTATATATATATATATATATATATATATATATATATATATATATATATATATATATATATATACTGTATTAACTCTTCTTAGAGGTTATTTTAGAGAAACGGGTTCTGTAATTTTGTATTTTGGGTTTCTTTTGGGTTTTCCTATATATATTTGTATGTATACTTATATGTTCGAGCTGGTTTATCTTCGTGAACCGAGTCTTGAGTTTTGTTATTTATATTTTGGCACTCTTTTATATCTACTCGTGTTAGAATATCTCTTACCTTACGTCATGTACTTTATCACTTCGTGAGTGTTGCACTTTTTGAATTTAACAATTTTGTTTTACCCTTTTATTTAAAGGTTTATAGTTAAAAATCTTTTTTATTATTATTATATATAAATTTATTTTTAGAGATCGTAATACCTCATTATCTCTATCTTATAACTTAAGCTTAAAGCTTTGTGTAGTAAAGTGTTAAAAAAACACATTCTTCTAAGGCGCATTCACATACATATGTTGGTGTCAAAAGAATAAGAACAAGAGAATGCTCATTATGAGGTTTGGGTTGCCATTCAAGGTTTTACTATTATCGTTTTCTTTTTTGTTGAGAATATAATCCTGGAAGTGTCCTCCTGAGTCTGCTATGTTGTAATTAGATTATCATGTTAGAGTGACAACGAAAATCTTTGTCAATAATTAATCAGAAAAAAAAATTATTAGAGGAACAACATCTATATCAATAATTACTCAGAAAAAGAATTTATTTATTCAAGAATTTAATATTAGATATTTAAAATCTAACAATCACATATTTAAAATACATGCTAATTGATTTATTGTTCTCTGTAATTTATCTAAGTGTATAATATATAAGTCATAATATAATTATATTTATCCTTTTGCTTTGGTGTGTACAAATAATGTATGTTTTTATTTCTCTTATTGAGAATCAAACACTCTATTTAAAGAATAATAATTTAAATGGATTCTTACTAAATTTCATATTAAATAATTTGATATCCAATAACAATTTCTATTTAAAAGTTATTGACAATTATTTCACTTAGATAGATTATGGTTTTTCTTTTGCCTTTATTAAAATTTTTAATATGTGCAGAACAATTAGATTCTTAAATAAATTTTATTACAAGATAATTAAGTTCTAAACAATATGTCATGATAGGACAAATTAATCACTCTTCAAAAACTAAATAATTTGTCTTATAGTCATTCTCGAAACTTTTTAAAATAATAAAATTTTGTTTTAAAATTTTTTAAGAACCAATTTATTTGCTTACTAAACTAATTGTTAAAAAACTTAATTAAATATACTTTATAACTCTTTCATTACTAGAAACATACTTAGTATCAATGGATTTACTATTGAAAAAAATTCTAACTAAAATTTCTAGCAGATTTAGTGTCACCACAGATGACACAGATGACGAATTTTGATTTTTCGCCAAATGTTACTATCGGACAAGTAATTCAGATAAAAATTTCACAAAAAAATTATGGGCGTAATTAAATAAGTTGGCTCCAAGTCTTAAATTTTTATTCGACAAAAATTCCAATTTAAAAATGCTTCAACGTTTCGTATTATCATAGAATAAATTTGATGGTAATACCAACGATAATAACCTTATTTAAATCGAATTTGACATCCTCTCTCCTTCACTTCTGACAATAACCTTTCTCCCAAACCCCTCTCCCCTCCCCACCTAGCTACCACCTCCATCATTCACCTTCATCCTACCGCTATCGCAGAGCCTTCGGTACTCGTCATTTCAATGTCCTAACCGCACCCTAACAAGTCACATTGTGCTTGCCTCGACCACATACCGCACCCTAATCTCCATTCTTTCGGCGCTCTCTTTGTCCTTAAAGTGACTGCTACTGCCCCATTGAAGTTGTTGTCACCACTGGCGCTTTCTCTCAATGATGAAGCTTTTACTAAGTCCTTAACTGTTTTCTGTTTGTATATATATTAATTATAGTTTTTTCTCGTCTTAACATTATGTTCTTTTAAGAGGAATAGGAGCCGTGATTGTAACGATATGTATGTATATAATATTTTTATGTTTTTTATGTAAGAAATTTTGTTTATATATGCATGTTTGTAAATGGTGAAAAAGATCTTACAGTTTTTCGAAAAAAAAAAACAATATGGTTTTGAGAGTTAATATAAAGACTTCTATTTTATTATTAATTATATAGAAGTCGTCATAATATTCCTCGCTATTAGAGTGGTGCAACCAAAAGTGTGATATTTTAATTAATAATAGTAAGAATGTTACAGAGTACAAACCATTCTGCTTAGATTAGAATTGTAAAAAATAATAAAAATTGAATAAATAATTTACAATAAGTTATTCTGGAGATTAAATTATAATACCTAGTGATATATAAATATTCTTTTTTATTGTATTAATTTTAGATAAATTTTATGTCAATTTTTTTGTTATCTATTATAAAATAAAATATGCACTCGTTCTAACAATTCAATCAATAGTTAATAATAAATGAGTTTTATATGAATTATGATGTTCAATTTAAATTGAATACACCAAGACTTAACATAATTCTAAAAATATAATATGTTAATAATTTTTTTAAGTTAGAGTGAAAAGATTAAAATGATATATCTTCTATTCAATTTTTATAAATGAAGAAATTAAAAAATTAGTAATATTCTTCGATTCTTACACAATAAATTTAATCAATGTTATGAAAAAATAAAAAATGAATAAAATTTAAACGATCACTGGTAATTATCTCAAAAAACAATAAGATCCCAAAAACAAATTAAATATATTAATCTAAACTGGTACTTAACAGACAGATCAATAGTTTATCATGCCACATAGATAAGCTTTGTTAAGCATAGAAGAGAGATGTCATTTATAGAAGGGCTAAACAGTCTCACGGAATTAAAAATCAAGAATGAAAAAGAAATTTTTTTATTGAATCTTAGTATCTTTCAGAGTAATTGTGAAGGGCTATTTAAATTTTTTTTAAATAATTTATTATAATTATTTTATATAACATAATTTTTATAATTTTATAAAAATAATTCTATGATTACGTATCTATTATATTTAAAATTATACAATTATTTTAATAATAATTAATAAAATAATAAATAAGATAATTTTAGACCGTTTAAATTGATTTTTGATTGTTTCTCAAATAAAATTCTATTTTATTGATAATATATAAAATAAAGTTAATATTTATAGTCAAATATTTAATGCGCTTCCAAATTAGTAATCTTCTCAATAATTATGAGAATATATATAATATCAGAAGTATCTAATTTTATTAATTTAATATGTGAATGCATTAATATTTAAATCTTACCATCAATATACAGTCATGCATCTCTACACAATTGTTTTAGATGAAAACACAATATGTTTGATACGAAATGCATATATAAATACAAACCGTTTCAGGAGGATCATCAAGGGTTCATATGAAAAAATATTGATCACCATGTTAGATATTTGTTCCGTATTATTTGATTCTTCCATTTTCATATGGCACTTTTATTTTCTGTCAAAAAATTTTTTTTCCTATCCTTATTCACTGGCCTACCTACATATACAACCTTCAACCTTATGATCTTCAAATCGATCATCATATCAAGTCAATAAAGTACCAAAGGATTAGATTTTTTTGCCTTTATTGTTGCCATTTGTTTTTAATCATAACCGATTTTGGGAATTCATGGTGGCAATAATGAAAACAAACCTCTGCTTTGTTGGGGGTGATACTGCAGAAGATTATTTTTCCTTGCAAGCTTCACCATAGCTTTTAGGATTTTACGCTGTTCTTAAATATTATGGTGAATTCAGGTGAAAATAAATGATATCTAATTTTAGTACATCTTATTAATTCGAACCGGAGCTCTAGCTCTTTGGTTACGAAAACCTTTCAGATCCAATGCGCCAGTTGAACATTGACAAATAAGATTTAATTGATGTATGTACAATGATATTTCATATTTTTTATTATAGTTTGGTGAAAAGTGAGATCTACTGTATGTTACAATGGTGTATTAAATTTAAAACTTTTTATATTTTCTATTTGTACTTTTTATATGTAATGGATGTTTTTTTTTGAATTTGGTGTTGCCATAAAATTATATTTATTTTAAAAGTTCAAATTGATAGAAGAAGATATATGATTAATTATATTTTTAACACATTATTATTTCAAAATTTTTCATTTTTGCATTTTTTTAATTTTTTTATTTTCAATATTAGCATATATTTTTTTATCATCAAATGACAAGTGTCCAGAATATGTGAGAATATTGTTTCTATTCTAACTATTAATAAAAAAAATAGATGGAAGCACAAAGACCAATTTACATTTTATTGCATTTTTTTTTGCATAGATAGATAACTAAATTAAATAAAAGACATAAGAAATTTATTTTTTCTTTAAATTGGTTGAACTTAACTTATAATCATATACTATTGGATGGATTTAGCTAAAATTTAAGGATAAAATATCAAAAGTATTCTTAAAAGATTTTTTTATTAAAATTACATCCTGAAAGATCAAACTAACAAAAATTTTCTCAAAGATTTAAAATAAAAACAAATTAAAGATAATCAAAGAATATTGTTTTTTATAAATATCAAATAGTGAATATTGAGAATCCTTAAATGTTGTGTACGTAAATATTTAATATGAATAAAGTTACCATGTTATAATATCTAAAATTGAAAGATGTGCATACTTGTCTAATCTATTAAAAAGAAAAAGATCTAACGTCTAGGTGAATAATTGGACATACATCTTATGATGAGTATCAATTAAAGAAATACATTAAAAAAAATATAGCACAAGGATCAATAAGGATATGTCAAACGGGATAATATTGATGACGAGGGTAAGATAAATAATAACTAAAACAACAACTTCGAATAAGCTAAATGCAAAGAAATTCTTTGTAAGTTTTTTTTACCATTTCTTAAAAAGATAAAGTTGTAGGAGGATGAAAATCTAACTATATGATTTTATTATGAACTTTTAGAATTGTCATAATAAGATATTTAAAAAAATATATATTTTTAAGTTTAGTGATTATTATTGTCTTATGAATTTTTTAAAAACCAACGATTTAACCATCCAAAAATTCAAAAAAAAAAGAAACTTTAATAACGAAGTTAGTTAACTATTCAAATCCAAAACCTTTCTTTTCGTATAAGAAAAATCTTAAAAATTTTTTGGACCGTATGAATGACCAACCTGTTCCAAGTATAAGTTCATTAAGTCTATGTTGAACCAACTTGATTTTTCATACTTAACCAAATCTTAATCAAGAACCAATCACGGCCTCATGCCCCTTCACGCAACCAATCAACAATCATCATCAATTCAGCACCAAAACTCAATCACAAAGGTACCACATCAGAGCAAACAGAGGCAAAATAGACAAGAAAAATACAAGTATAGATAGCTGTTACAGCAAGTAGTTCAGATAGCAGTTAACAACAGTTAAACAATTAGGCAAACCAAAACAAATTCAAACCCAAACAAAGCATGCAAATGCGTATGATGCATGTCTGCCCTATGGCTAATGAGCTCATTTGTCGGTTATATAGCTAACCCGACATGTCCGGTAGCTAACTCGAGCATTGTCCTCTTGAAAACTGGTGAACGGTACAATACCACGATCCTCACCTGGTGGGCGGTAAACCACCTCGATCCCCACCATCTGCGGGTGGTAAATAACTTCGATCCCCACAGACGTTTTCAACTGGAAAATAAGACACACGTGGGCAGTAAATAACCACGATCCTCACAAAATAATTTTTTTTAAAATTTGGTGGGCGGTAAATAACCACAATCCCCACAAAATATTTCTATAATCAAATTCATCTTCATCATCATTCAGTTCATTCAACAATTATCATCATCACACATCCTATTCCATTCATCAATAATTCACACTCAAAACATAATTCTCTTCTCAAAGAAATCAAACTCGAAATATAAACCTTTCTTTGATAAATTGAATTCAAAATAGTATAATTCTTTTATCCATATTTGTTTAAATAATACGTCAAATCAAATCTTCGAGTCTTATAAAAATTTTGACAGTATTTTCTCTAAAATTCGGACTATGCCACCCTTACGGGTCCCATCAGAACCACATTTTCCAACCATTTCTCAACCAACTTCAATATCCAACAATTATCAAACATCAAATCCTTTTTTAATTTTTAAACCAATTTTGGTATCAGGTTCGATGTCAAACCATTTCAAAACCAATTTATTTCTCTAATTCAATTTATTTCCAATAAATCAAACTCATTTCCAAATCTCAATCGTTTTCTAAAATCCAACCTATTCCAATAATAAGTCTTTTTCAAAATCATCCAGCTCTAATATTAAATTATTTATAAAATCAAACCAATTCAAAACTAAACCACATCCAAAATTAAATTATTATCAATGCTGATCTAGTTTCACTATCAATTTCTTATCCACAACCATGCACCACTCAAGCAATCAGTAATTCAATTCAGCGAACAATCACATCCATAAGACAAAAATAATCACAGAAATACATTTTTCATGTCTATATCTATTTATAACAACTCTCTAATATAAAATAGATTTTAATAAAAACCCTACCTCGATTAGCCAGGTTCACATAAACTTATCGTGACAATTCCTTTTTCTTTTAATTCATGGTAGCAGTGATAGTGTTAACCCCACGAAAATAGCAACAGTTCTGACGTCTCTTATAGCGACCGCATTATTACAAATTGTAATTACAGTAGCCGAAACAGCTTCAAGAAACCCAGACAAGGATATATATATGAAAATCGAATCAAAACAAGCATGGCAAAGACAGTAAAACACGTATATGGCCTAGAATTGAAAAAGATATCCAACCAGAATCGTTAGGAACGGCTCCGGAATCGGCTCCCAACAGCAGAAGAACAGAAATCAAAGATCTGTGCATCCATCCTGGTGGCAGTAACACCATTCCGATCAGTAAGGTAGCAGGCACACCAACAAAATCAGAATAGCAGAGCAAAATAGAAATGAAATAGATTCAAGAAAGGAAGAAGCAGTTACCGGTAAATCTGGCCCGGTTTTGACGACAGCGTACAATCGAATAACTTGCAACAATCAAAACCCAAAAAGACAAAGGCTTTAGCTACCGTCTTCGGCAGCCAGCATGGCGGCATGAAGCTCCAGTGAGGCAGCAGCAACATAGATGCAACGATGGTGAGCCCAGCAGCTTGGGTGATGGATCTTGGTGACGGTGGAGGAAAGGCCGCAAGGCAACGGCAGCAGCGAGTTGGACGATTAGAGCCTTCAGCGGCAGTGATGGAGTCCACAAACGGCACAAAGACGGCGCTGATCCTCCCCAGGTCATCGAGGTTTCAGGCCCGCGTCTTTCCTTTTCTGTCTGGGCTCAACGCTCACGACAACCCAGCCATGGTAGTGACGAGTTGGCAGCGCTCCTCGGACGGCGATGCATGCGACGACCGCAACAGAGCGTGACAATCGGCGGTGGAGCAGGCTCGACGGCAGTAGGTAGTAACGCCTCCCTCCCATCTTCTCTCTTTCCCGTCGCAACCTCACTCTCTTTCTCTCTGTGGTGGTGGCACTGTCCCTTGTCCCTTCCCGGTCTCTCTTCCTCTCTGCCCTCCCTTTCTTTCTTTCTTTCCCGTTTTTCCTTTCTCTTTTCCTTTCTTTTATATCATCTGTGTGTGTGTTCACTTTAGGGAAAGGAGTGTGGCGGTGGAGGATTTAGGGTTAGGTGAGTGGCGGTGAGTGAGTGTGGGTAGGGTTAGAGTAATTTTTATTAAAATTAGGGTATACTATATAAATTTAAAATGCAATGCAATTCCTTAAAATTAATTAAAAAATTTTACTTAATTATTAATTTGCTAATTGACCTTTAATCAAATATTCTAATTTAAAATTAGAGATGATATAATTTATTTTTTTGTTTATAAAAATTAAAATATTAAATTTTAAAATCTCAATTATTTAAACTAAATCATATAAAATTCTTATTCTTTTACAACTGTTAAGTTGTATGATTTATATCTAAAAAATTATTCAATAACTATGAGATTAAGTAAAATTTTTAATTTAATTATCAACACTTATTTTAATTATTTTTAATAAAATAATTTCTGAAAATAAAACCTCTCATGAATAAATAAATTGAAATGAACTCATAATAAAATTTTCTGAAAATTTTGGGTCTTACAAATCGCATTTTTCTTTTCGTTAATGAATTAATATTCATCGTTAACATTACCAATGACATCAAGAGTATCTTCTCAACCCCCATAAAATTGTTGATCTCCTTTCATCATTTTTGAAGTTTTCATCATGATGAAAAACAATTGTTTTCTGCATTTGCCAGGGATCTCCAAATATTTTTTATAGGACTGGTCAAAATACACAAATTAGGAGACAATATGAATCATAATAATCTTACAAACAATTATTCTAGATAATTAATTAGGGGTGCAGCCAATAAGTGAAAAAAAGCCCATTTACGAAAAAAATAATACCCCATCTCCAGAGTCACCTTAATTTCACTTTCAATCCCTTTCACAGCAAAATAAACAACCATAAAAAACAAAAATAAACATCCAAAACATAACAAAAAAAGATCTAAAATTATTGTAAAAGATTATCCAAAACTCTTTCACTTATGGTAAAGAAAAACGCATTCTTTTCGGATATAGAAACATCCAAAATCTAACAAGAGAGATATCCAAAATAATTTTAAAAAAATCCAAAACCTAACAAAAGAGATATCCAAAATAATTTTAAAAATTCCAAAACCTAATAAAATGAGACATCTAAAATTGTTGGAAAAAGAACATTTGAAAACTAAGAAAAGAAACATCTAAATCATTCAATTCCAAAAAAAGGAACATCAAAATTAAAACAACAGAAAAAATACATTCAAAACATATAACAAAAATAAAACAACCACAAAAAAAAAACATCCAAAACTGTAACAAAAAGAAACATCCATAATCATTGAAAAAAATTATCGAAACTTTTTCAATTATAGTAAAAAAGAGTGCATCATTTTCGAATATAGAATCATCTAAAACCTAACAAAAGAGAGATATCCAAAAGTATTTAAAAAAAATCAAAATCTAACAAAACAAGACATCCAAAATTATTGAAAAAAGAGCATCCGAGAACTAAGAAAAGAAATATCTAAAACTTTTAAAAAATTATCCAAAACTTGAAAAGAAAAAACATCCAAAATATAAGAAAAAGAACATCTAAAACATATAATAAAAACACATCCAAAATCTAGGAGAAAGAAACATCTAAAACTTGTAAAAAGAATCATTCAAAACTTAGAAGAAAGTTCGCAGGTAGCAAGTGTGATGTCGAGGCCTCTTGCTAAGAGTCTTTTGGTGAACCTGAGATTGGGTTGATGTTGTTGTGCACTAAAACCGCCATCAACAGAACGTGAAGTTCTTTTTTGTTGTCGAAGTCATGGTTTCACAAAAAGAAACTAACATATGGATGGAGATATTTTTAGAGCATTATTGTTTTTTTTTTATGAATCTTGATTAGTGAATATGCAGGATGAAAATTTGCAAGGGAAGGCATTGCGGCACAAAAAATTGCAGGGGTGACATCACAACACAAGAAATTGTAGGGTAAGGTGTTCACATCACGAGACGAGGTGTTGCATGTAGAGGTGTAGCATCACAATGATCAGGGTCAAAAGGGAGGGGCGCGGCACCATGGAGAGAAGAGTTGGGAAGAGAATGCGACAACGCATGAGCAGCAATGGACCTTGAAGGCTTTCGGGAGGAATTGCAAAGAGAGGTAACAGCGTCGCGGGGAAGAGCAATTGGAGGGGGAGGTCACAATAGGCTAATTTTTTTGTTATGGAAATAAAAGTGGTGATATACCTTAACATTGTAATTTTTTGTGTTTTCCAAAACTATGGAAAGTATACAAATCGAGGGATCTGATTTCTGTACTTCAAATTTTTTTAATACAAATCGGACGGTCTGATTTCTATACCTCTAATAAATCAGACGGTCCGATTTCTACTTCTCTAATTAAACGATTCCACATTTTAGAATAACACCCCAACAATCCACATTTTAAAAAAATACCATTACCGCTCCAATATTAAAAATAAAAGGTTCGTCACAATACGGGTTGAGATTGGATGATGCGTGTTTCTAAACCTAATCCTAATTTTTGAGAATTTCAAAATATAATTTGTTAAACAATTTTGAAAAGTTGTTCATGTTGGTTATACATAGAGTTGGTTACCTATACTTTCTCTTTTACCAAAGAAATTTCTACATTAAATATTAAAAAATTTTAACATACATATAAAATCCGTATGAATCGCTGATGCGCATTTAAACGAAATTTACATAGATGATTATTTTCGTCCCAAATAAATCTGGGTGAAATATTTTGGATTATTTTAGAGGGAAGTTAAAACTAATATAGCAAAAATGTTGAAGCTAATTATACACAAATTTATAATAAAATTAACATTTATCAAAACGATTCTCAAATAAGTGTGAAGTTATTATGCACGTTCAAATGAAATATAAACGAATTCTAATTTTTGTCGTAAACTCGTTACTAATTTGTTTAAAATTTTTTTTGTGCCATAAAAAAAGTTTGACAAGAAATTTTTAAACCAAATTTAATTAGCTGAGTTTGAATCTATTGTTTTATAACTTATACCGAAATCCGTTAAAACAAGTTATTTTTAAACAATAAATATATTTATTTGATACTTAATTTGATGACTAATTTTTTATAAACTAAATTGATATGATTAGACAATAATAAATTAAATTCACTGTTCAACAATAATTTTTTTTCATAATTATTCCAGACAATATTCTAGACTTTATTTTTTCCTTAAATACTCTTAATTCTAAATAATATTTTTTTCCCATAATTCTAGCCTTTATTTTTTCCCATAATAATGAAAATTTGAATCCCTTTTGACTTTATAATTAATGTGTTCATGTATCTGGTTACAATTTTATTAGGTATAATGCAATTTGTTTGAGATGCAATGGATGTATAAAGGCTTATTTGGGTGAGATTCTAAGAAACTATCTTTTTTCGAGTTATCTTTTTTTAAAAGATCTTATTGAAAAGCAAAAATAATTTTATGTTTGGATATCTCATGTAAAAAAGTCTTTTTATCTATCAATTATGTTTGGGTATAACAATATAAAAGTACTTTTTTGTTTATTTATTACATGAAAAACATCTTTTTTTTAAGGAAAAAAGATCTTTTAAAAAAAGATGTAAATTACAGCTTCTCAAAAAAGATCTTTTTTTATTTTACTAGTGCTTTTACTTTTACTACTAGAAGTTTGCCAAACACGTTAAAAAATAAAAAAAAAAAACTTTTTTCATTGAAAAAAGATCTTTTTTTAACAAAATAATGGTGCCCAAACATGCACTAAATATCCTTCTATGCGGTACAAAATTCATATGATTCTTTACTACTCATGCTAGACATATTTGTTGTAACGACCCTCAGATTTAAAAATATAAATATAAATAAGTTATAATTTATTTCATAAATTGAAATTTTTTATTTTTAGAAATTATTTTATTATCAATAATTGAACTAATTTTATAACTATTTGAATTCAATCAAATACATATTCTTTTATATATATATATATATATATATATATATATATATATATATATATATATATATATATATATATTGATGAAATATTTTACATAATTAAAACTATAATTCTATTAACTTATAAGTAATGAAACTTATATGTATATTTTAATTTGAGTAATTGATATTTTAATTTAAAAATAGAGGTTAGTTAATAATAATATTATCGAGTTCGATATCCACCGATATGAGTAAATATCAGTACTCTTTGCTGAGCTTCTTAACTTTACTAATGCTTCACCAAATACCTTTTACCTTTAAGTTACTAATGCCATTTAGATAAATAACTCATATATTATTAATTTTATATATAAAATTATTATTATTATCATTATTATTATAATTATTATTATTATTATAACTATTTGAGTTTCCTATTTCTGATTACCTAGTCTACGCTTTTCATTATATATATATATATATATATATATATATATATTTACTAAAGTTAGTTCCTGTATTATTATTATTATTCACTATTTAACCTAATACTTCAATCATTATATATGTATATCCATTAAAGTTTATCATTATCGTTGTATATATATACATATAATATTATGTTATTATAATTTATTCTTTTTTCTAGTATAAGTATAATCTATTATTATAATTCCCTTTCATAAAGTGCATTTATATAATAAAGAAAGCCAAGCGGCTTGCTTTTTTAAGTCATAAGTATATATATATATATATATATATATATATATATGTGAATACCGTAAGAAAAAAAGAGAAAGAGAATAGTGTAACGAAGAGAAAAAGAAAGAACGTAAATTCCTTCAAATTTCTGGTTTCGATTTCTTGCAATTCGTAACTTCAATAAAAAATCTAATCCAGTAAAAGTATTTGTATCCTTCTCTTCTACACGTTGGCACCACTTTTGATTGGTAGAAGTTGACGGTGACATAGCTCCTTTATCTCTTGAGTTTGGCCAATGGGAGTTTTAGGAGGCACAGACGATTCTGGACGTTTTCGTCTTCGATAGCTCGGTCAGAAAGCTTCTCCGAAGCTTTGAATATTTTGATTCCGTACGAAGGTATGGTTTTGGTTTCTCGTAGTTAATGTTTAATGTCACGCAAAAACTTAGGCTAGAAGACCTTAAGATAGGAATGAAGTGAATGTATAATTGATGGATTGTGTATATGGAATAAAATGCGTGGTTTAGCTATTGTTAATAATTTGCTGTTGAAGTTGGTTAGTTTTGGAAAAATAGTTAGTATTGGTATTTGTTTGATTTTGAAATAGTTTGTTACTGGAAATGATTTGAATGATTAAGAGATGTTTAGTTTGGTAGTTGGGACCCTTGAAGGGTGGCAGAAATTCGAGTTTTAGATGAGATTCTGCCAAAATTTCTATAAGAATTGGAGCTTTGATTTAAAGTATTATTTTAAAAAAGAAAGGGATTATTATGTGGCTTGTGTATTTGAGACTATCTGTTGACCCTCTGTCGCAAGATGTGACCGGGCACTTTAACTCCCCGGATTCTCCCATGGGCATGCATATATATATGAATATTGAATATTATATTTGAGTTTGGAGTTTAACTCCATGGAATACTATATTATTGAGCTTGGAGCTTAACTCCATGGAATACTATATTATTGAGCTTGGAGTGTAACTCCATGGAATATTATTGAGCTTGGAGTGTGACTCCATGGAATATTATATTTAAGCTTGGAGTTTGACTCCATGGAATATTATTGAGCTTGGGGATGCGCGCACAGAGGGATTGTTCAATGGTTAACTACCAGGACTTGTCGGGTTGGCTGTATAACCGACAGATGAGACTCATCAGCCATAGGACAGGCATGCATCATATGCATTTGTTTGCTTTGCTTGAGTGTTTATTGTTTTAGTTTGCTTAACTGTTAAATTCTACTTATCTGCTACTTGTTCTACTTGCTGTAAATGCTTCTCTATCTGTGTTTTCTTGCTTGAATTGTATGTGTATGTTTTCTGAGAAACCCCTCTTGGCGGAGGTGTGAAGAGGGTTGTCCTACGGGTGATTCAGAGGATTAGAAGTGACAAAAAATAGAATGTTAGGTTAAATTTAGATTCAGAACTTGAATACTTTAGATAACTTACCTAATTCTGGTTTAGTTGAATCCTTAAGATGAAGTCTGAGTGTCGAAGTTCTAGGAATGCCTCTGGCTTTCCCGGGACCTTTTATATTAACTATGCGGACACTTTTACCACACTGAAAACCTCTGGTTCTCATCCCATACTATGTTGTTGTTTTTCAAATACAGGTCGAGAGACACCTCGTTGAGCGTCTGGGTATCCTCCTTACAAGTGAAGAACTACTTTTTTTTACTGTCATATTTTGATTTTGGGCTATGTATACATGTTTATAGAATCTCCACATGTACATTTTGTGTTTTGTCCCTCCTAGAGGTCAACTTGGAGATACAGGGGTTTATTTTGTAGTTTGAGTTTTATTTTGGCCGACCTTAGCTTCGCAGGTTGAGACTGGAGGTTGCTATCTAAGTTTTGGAACTCTGATATGTATATATGTTTTCAGCTTCCTTTTGATTTTTTTTCCTGTCCGTTTTACAAATAACCATGCGAGTATGACACGATTTTTTGTTTATCGTTTTTGTTTAGCTTATCCTTCAAGGCTCCTAGATATGATTTCATCCAATTATATCTATGTACATACCCTTTTCTTTTAGAGGTCGTAATACCTTGCCACCTTTGCTTTATGACTTAAGCGTAAGGCTCTGTGTGGTAGGATGTTACATTTGTTCCATATTATTTAAGGTCTCCTGACTCATATGGCCCTCCTTGTCTTCGTTATACATTTTTCCTTTTTTATATATGTGTTGTGTCTTTAAAAAAGATCATTATAGATCTACATATCAACTCAATTGAAGTACCAAAAAATTATATTATAATATTTGTTAAACATACTTTTTGTGAGTGTGTTGGCAACGCCACTACCTACATTGCTACATTAAAAGGGACATCGAGTTGTGGATAATTTGAATGTTTCATTGCAACACATTCATCTAAAGCGCATTAACATACATATGTTGGTAGGAGTGCTCAAAAGAGTGTTCATTATATGGTTTGGGTTGCAATTCAAGATTTTACTATTATCGTTTTCTTTTTTGTTGAGAATATAATCCTGGAAGTGTCTTTCTGAGTTTGTTATGTAATTAGATTATTTTGTTAGAGTGACAACAAAAATTTCTGTCAATAATTAATCGAAAAAAGAATTTATTCATTCAAGAATTTAATATTAGATATTTAAAATCTAACAATCACATATTTAAAATACATGCTAATTGGTTGATTATTTCCTGCGATTTATCCAAATGTATAATATATAAGTCATAATATAATTGAATTTATTATTTTGCTTTAGTGTGTATAAATGATGTATGTTTTTATTTCTCTTATGGAGAATGGAACGCTTTATTTAAAGAATAATAATTTAAATCGATCCTTAGTAAATTTCATATTAAATAATTTAATCTCCAACCATTTCTATTTAAAAATTATTGGGAATTATTTCGCTTAAGATAGATTTTGGTTTTTCTTTTGCTTTTATTAAAATTTTTAATATGTGTGTAGAACAAGTAGATTCTTAGATAAATTTTATTACAAGATAATTAAGTTCTAAAAAAGATGTCACGATAAGACAAATTAATCACTCTTCAAAAATCAAATAATTTGTCTTGTAGTCATTCTCGAAACTTTTTAAAATAATAAAATTTTGCTCTAAAATTTCTTAAGAACCAATTTAATTGCTTACTGAACTAATTGTGAAAAAACCTAATTAAATGTACTTTATAACTCTTTCATTACTAGAAACACACCTAGTGTTGATGGATTTACTATTGAAAAAAATTCTGACTGAAATTTCTATTAGATTTAGCGTCGCCACAGACAACACAAATGATGAATTTTGGTTTTTTGCCAAATTTTACTATCGAACAAGTAATTCAGATGGAAATTCCACAAAAAAATTATGGGCGTAATTAAATAAGTTGGCACCAAATCTTAATTTTTATTCGACAAAAATCCAATTTGAAAACGCTTCAACATTTCATATTACCGTAGAATAAATTCGATAGTAATACCAACGATAATGACCTTATTCAAATTGAATTTGTCGTCCTTTCTCCTTCACTTCTGAAAATAACCCTTCCCCCAAACCCCTCTCCCCTCCCACCTAGCTACCACCTCCCTCAACAACCTTCATCCAGCTGCCACCGTAGAACCATCGGTACTCGTCATTTCAATGTACTAACTGCACCCTAGCAAGTCACATTGTGCCTGCCTCCACTACATACCGCACTCTAATCTCCATTTTTTCGACGCTCTCTCTGTCCTTAAAGTGACTGGCACTGCCGCATTGAAGCTATTGTCACCACTAGCGCTCTTTCTCACTGATGAAGTTTTTACTAAGTCCTTAGCTGTGCTATTTCTGTTTGTATATATATTAGTTATATTTTTCCTTCACCTTATCATTATGTTCTTATAAGAGGGATAAGAGTCGAGATTGTAATGATATGTATGTATATAATATTTGTAAGTTTCTTGTGTAAGAAGTTTTGTTTATATATGAATATTTGTAAAAGGTAAAAAAGATCTTATGGTTTTCCAAAAAAAAATATAGCGATACGGTTTTGAGAGTTAAAGACTCCTATAGTCCTATTTTATTATTATGTATATATATAGAAGTCATCATAATATTTATTGCTATCAGAGTGGTGCCGCTAGAAGTGTGATATTCTAATTAATAATAAAGATGTTACAAAATGCTAACCATTCTGCTTAGATTCGAATTGTAAAAAATAATGAAAATTAAATAAATAATTTACGATAAGTTGTTCTGGGGATTTAATTATAATAGTGATATATAAATATTCTTATTTATTGTATCAATTTTAAATAAATTTTATGTCAATTTTTTTATCATCTATTATAAATTAGAACATGCACTTGTTCTAATAATTCAATAAATAGTTAATAATAATGAGTTTTATAAGAATTATGATGTTCAATTTTAATTGAATACATCTAAGACTTAGCATAATCCTAATAATATAATATATTAATAATTTTTCTAAATCAGAGTAAAAAGATTAAAATGATATAACCTCTATTCAATTTTTATAAGTAAAAACAAAATAAAGATTTGAATATATGGATCAGACAAAGATTTGAATATTAAAAGAAATTTGAATATAAAAATGGAATTCAAATGATAAGGGCAAAAAGATATACTCTTAAGTCCTAACATGCAATGTAAATCATCTATGTTTCTAAAACGAATAAGTTTGTAACAAGTACATTTTGTGAATAAATTTCAAACTTTTTATAATTGACATGCTATCTATTTAATTCATAAAATTAATGGTAAAATTAGTCACTAAAAGATAATTTGTTCGTCGAATTTATTCTGAAAATTTCTCCTCTCCCCTTCCCACCTAGCTACCACTTCCATCAACAACCTTCATCTAGCTGCCACTGCAGAGTCTTTGGTACACGTCATTTCAATGTCCTAACCATACACTAACAAGTTACATTGTGCCTGCCTCCACTACATACTGCACCTTAATCTCCATTCTTTTGGCACTCTCTCTGTCCTTAGAGTGGCTGTCACTACCGCATTGAAACTGTTGTCACCACCATTTCGTTGTCCTCTTCCATTTTCTAGGTTTATCGTCTTCCCCCTTCTCCTTCTTCTCTTTCCTTTTAATTTTACTTTTTATTTTTTGATTACATTTTAAGTTAACATGTAATTTTATAGTTACTTTATGTTTAGAATAATTATACATAAATTAATGTTATGATTTTTTAAGTTGATAAAGTTCTATTTACTTTAGATCATGTAATTTTTAGGGTTTTAAAAATTTAGGGTAATTAATATAATTTAAGTTTAATAGGTTAATTTATCTTAATTGGTTAGTTAGGGTTTAATTAATTTAAAGATTGGGTTACTTTAGTTTTGAAATTAGGTTAACTAGGAGAATTAGGTGACTTTATTTTTTAAATGAATTAAATTTAGGTTAGTTATATTAATTTACGTTAGTTAGGATAATTTAGGTTATTATCTTTGAATTTAGAGAGGAAATAATATGAGATAATAAATGGTGTGAAATAATTAGTTGGCGCAAAAATTACCAGTGATAAAATTCGATGATAATTGTTTGTCAATTTTGTTGAACTTTTTCATTATTACTATTAGATTAATCAGTAGTCGGAGTGTTGATGAATTTTATACATATTTTGATCGTCCTGTAAATCTGCTAGAGATAAGAAACTGTTGACGGAAAAATACATTCTGACAAAATTAGAAAGACATTTGAAGTCACCTGTAATAAATATAGCCAAAAGAATTATTACTACAAGACTTGCTCCAATTCCCATAAAAATTCTAATTAAAAGTCTATAACCAAGAAGAAAGAAGAGCTATACCAACACCATACAGATATAAGCACTTTTGGGTTCAATTTGTCGTATATATGAAAATGTTGGGAGTTTAAGTGTCACATTATATTTTGATGAGGGATTTAATTATCTGTAAATAAAATGCTCACGTGTTTAATTGATCATATTTGAATAATGATTTATACAGGTTTAGAGCATAGAAAAAAATAGTGAGAACACCAATTCTATAATAATTACCATGGATCCGGTCAGGAACGGACCCAAGCACAGCAATGAGGGGGCACTTGCCCCCACGGTGTTATTAATTTTTGTTTTAAAAATATAGTTATATATAATATGTCCCCACTTTAAATTTTAAATGACCCCACTACAAATAAAATAAATTCAATTAACTAAAGTTTTAAATTTATTTTTTTATTTTTCTATCATTTTGATTATTATTTAACCTAATCAAATTTAATTATTATACCGTTACTCCTTTATTTTCTTAAACCCTTTTCTTATTTTTATATTTTCAACCTTCTTTTTCTATTCCTTATTTAGTGGTCATCTTCTTTTCATCAAAAAATAAATTTTAAATTCTCCAATTTTTTTATATAACTCTCCATAACTCTTTGTATCTTTTAGTTTTATTATTTTTCTTTTTTATATTTTTAATTATAATTTTTAATTCAAACAATTATAGTTTAGGTATTAATTTAATATTTTATTTTTTTTTGTGACTTTATATATTTTATTTTATTCTCGATCTATTCATTTTTATTACTTATTTTTTTTATCTTTTGTTCTAATATATGTACCTATGTTGCATATAAAATTTTAAAATAAACTGATTAATTTACCAATTTAAAATATTTTTTATTTTTAAAATAATGATAAAAAATATTTTAATTATAATATATAACTAAACAGATGTATAAAATCTTTCATCTAACATTATATCAAAATTAAATTAAAAAATATATAATAAATTTAATTAGTTTAAAAAGAAATAAAAAATTATAAAATATATTTCTATTATTTTATATAAACATACTTTTTATATAAAGATTTAATTTTTTTAGTATTTATATATAATTCTAATTTCAAATTATAAATACTAATGTATCATTAAGCGTTAATATGCCAGTTAATTGACTTAATTCAGTCTTTTTTTATTAAATGTGTATAAAAAAATTAGTTAGAATAATAATTTATCTATAGTTTAATAAAAATATTTTAATTTTAAGTTTTAGAAATAAAAAATATTTTTTTTATAAATTATATATAATAAATAGTATTTTAAGAATAAAAGTATTTCCTAACTCTTTCTAATTTTTATATCTCCGTATAATTAATAATATTTAACAAAACTTATTTAATATATATATTTTTTTGCCCCACTCCTAAAATTTTCTAGGTCCGTCACTGAATCCGGTGATGAGTAGGTTCATAGTTATATCTCTCAAATTTGTGTTCATAATCTTGTCATTGTTTATATATGAATTGTATGTTATTTATAATTGTAGGAAAATAAAAAAAAAAAAAGAAGAAACTACCTAAATCAATTCCAACTGAAGGGACTCTAGTGGTACAAGGGGATGAAATTTCATTTTTACTGTCTGCTCCCCAATTAGAAGTTGTAATCTGAATCATAATTAAATTATATTATTTTATCGTTCAACCCATCTCTTTTGCTCCCATGCTTTCTGCTACTGTTCAAGGAGGTTTATGGTTCCAAACATGAAATAAAGGGAGAGAGACGACCAGAATCATCTAATATCATCTTCTGGGAGCAACAAAATGACATTGTTCGTGCTCACGTGAAAAAGGACAAATAGGTCGTCTCTGTCCTTTCTAACAAGCCATGCACGTGGGCATTTAACATTTACCTCATCACCTTAACCTTCTATCTCAGTAACTTAATGAGACACATTAATTAGCAAGTTTCATTACTCCTTAATAGCGAAAATAACAAAAAGACTGCGTTGGCAGGCAAAGGACAAGGTCAATGGTCGAAGTGGATCATTTTTTGGTTAAAGATCGTGTTGTCATTCTAACAAATGGACAGGGACTATATTGGTTATTCCAAAAAATTATCAGAATAACGAGATTGATTTTAGCAACTAATAAAATCAGAGACTAATAGTGATAGATCGATTTTTTTATATCAGAAAAGGTTGGTCGTTAAATCGGTAGCTAATTTTTAATTTCTAGTTAGAAATTTTAAATGTGGGAATCAAGCATTTCATTAACTTTTTTAACAATTCCAAACAACAACAATAGTACAATTTTAAGAAAGAATTTTGTTAAAAAAGAACACTGGTTAAGAAAGTATAAGAATTTTGAAAATTATCTTTTACTTTGTATTTTTAAAAAATGGTATTCTTAATTAGTATTTCAAGACATTTGTTAGCAAGACCATTTTAAAAAATTTGAAGCATCAAGCTACACATTAATTTTTTTTTAAGAAATCAATTTCATGCAAGAGTATAGTTAGAGGGTTATTGACTTGAGTAGACCCAACAACTCATAGGGTTTAAAGTTTTTTTTTTTAGAACAAAATCATATTCATATTTTGGTTCGGTGCCTTTTTTGGAACTTGGCTCAACTTGGCTTGGAAATATATCATTTTTGAAAGAATAAATCACAAAAAATAAACTTACAGAAACTATCCAAAAAGAACTGATAAAAATAACTATAAAAGACGAAAACGACAAAAAAAATTTCAAAAGATAGATTAAAAAATTAAATTGATAAAAATAATCAAACAGCAAACCTCTTTAAATCTTCATTAAAGGTTTTAATATAAAAGGATGGGCAAAATTGAAATTGTTTGAAAATGTCGAAGACAAAAGTAATTAAAACGGTTTAAAGTTTTGAGAGAAAAATAAAAAAATCCTTAAAAATGTTGGAGGCATTTTTCATACTTTTTCCTTGTTTAATATTATGTTAATTTCATTTTTTTTTTCAATTGCTTAGACTATACAGCATTTTGTTTATATTTTTTGTTCCAGACCAACCCACTAGCAATCCAGGTTCGATCGCGAAACGGCGACCCGATTTGATCCCGACCCGATCCGATAGGTGACCCGTGCGTCATCTCTTTTGCTACGGAAAATCTGGACAGTTAGTAAAAACTTTTAGAAAGGTGAGCCTCATCATTAAGGTTGTGTTTGTTTTATAGAGATAGGATACTGAAACATAGACATAGAGACATAAAATTATGTTTGACAGAAGAGATATGGACAGAGACAGTGTGTCCAGAGACACTGAATTAGTATATTTTGTGTCTATCCTAATAGGAAGGATACGGGACACTAACAAGGGACACAACTTATTTTTCATTCTTTTTTTCATTATTTTTGTTAATTTTTCATAATTATATTTTTTTGTTATTATATTTTTTATCTCAAATTTTTTTTAATGAAAAAATGAGAATAAATTAGATTTTCATAATTTGTTCTAGTTTATTACCAAACAGAATACAAGAACACAAAATTTTGTATCTCTGTTTATCAGTGTCTTATCCTGTCCTGTTCTCAGAAACAAACGCAGCCTAAAATCCCACCCGGATACAAAATATAAAAGGAGATGGACCTACTCCTCCCCAAAAGTACGTCACCTACTCCAATCCTAAAAATTGCCGCCTCTTGTACGAATACTGACTTGAGTGTTGGAGTCCTTGCAGGTGGCCCCAATACATCGTCGCCCCGCGGATCTCAGCATGCAACCTTCTCCAGCTCCTCAATCTGCACCCAGGTCCTAATCCTTCGGAGTCTCTACTCCAGCATCAGCTTGCCCCGGTCCGTCAAAAACTCGAGCAGACGAACATTTTCTTTAGTGATTTAATTTTGTTTATATTTTGTTTGTTTGCTTTTCTTTTTATTTTTAGTACAGTGTTTTTTATGCATAACCACCTATTTATTTTTATCTGATAACTTCAATTTTTTAAATAACTGATTTTATGATATGGTATAAAAAAAAAATTTATTAAAAAATTTATAATTTGATATTTGTTGTTTCCATTCTTCTAAAAAAAATTAAGAATTTAAGTATAGTGAAAACAAAAAAGAAAAAAAATAGTTTATACATAAGTACTTTTTAAGTCTAAAACAGGATTTGATTTAAGTTTTTAGAATAAATAATTTTATAATTAATATAGAGTATTAATAATGGCAATTTTCCGGTGCCTTTTTAATTTGAAATTAGAGGATAAATAACTCTTTTTCTCTATATTATCGTATAAAAGCTTAACTAGATACATATTTAACACGTGATATCAATATTTTAACATCTTTTATTTAAATATAAAGTATTATATTTAAATTAAACTCTAAATAATTAATTTATCATATAATTTTCATTTTCATGAAAGTATAAAACGTCAAAAATACTTATGTGATTCTAGAATATATGTTATGTGTGTTGTAAAAGCTTATTTTATTTAAATTTTAACTATGTATAAGATTGGTAAAATATATAATTATTTCATTTGTTACAAATGTACCATACAGATCTATATATTGTGCAATAATATATAATAGAGAAATAATTTAGAGTGAATATTCATTATGATCCAGACAATTTTTTCGAAAAACTACAAGGCTTTTAATAAAAAGAAATTTTATTCTTTGATTTTTAATTTTGAATCTGTTAATCCTTTTCTCAATAAATTTTTTTTAGAATTAATGGAGCATACTTACGTAACATGTTAAATTACTAATCTTTTTATTAATTATTAGTTTGGATTGATAGGTTTTTTTAGTTAAAAGTCTCGTAATTTTTTGGATAATTGTCATAGAACGTTTAATTTTTTTATTTTTTATTTTTTTTTCTATATTAAATTTGTTGTATAAGAATTAAGAAATATTAGTTATTTTAAATTTTTTAATTAGAAAAATTGTATAAAAAATATACATATTTATAAAAATAACATTATTAATTATTATCAGTCTTATTTATTTGTTATTAATTATTTTAAAACATATATTAAACTTTAAAACCTTAATGATATATTTTCTTACAAACAAGAATTCCATGTTCCTTTTCGATTTGGACTAAAAATATTAGCAGAATACCATCGATTCTGCTTAGATTAGAATTGGAAAAAATAATAAAAATTGAATAAATAATTTATGATAAGTTGTTTTGGAAATTAAATTATAATAGTGATATATAAATATTTTTTTATTGTATCAATTTTAGATAAATTTTATTTCAATTTTTTATTATTTATTATAAAATAGAATATACACTTGTTTTAATAATTCAATCAATAGTTAATAATAAATGAGTTTTATGTGAATTATGATATTCAATTTAAATTGAATATACTTAAGACTTAACATAATCTTCATAATATAATGGGTAAAAAACCATAATAAGCCAACTGGCTCAAAAAATTACGTAAATACGCCAAAGCAAAAATCGTTTCAGCAATAAGCCAGATCGTATTTTTATATAATTCGAACCAGGTTGGTTCGAACTCTATTTGTTAGTAAATCGAACCAGGTGAGTTCGAATTAGGGTTTTTTGTTGGTAATAAATCGAACCAGCCTGGTTCGAATTAAGAATGAAGGTAATTCAAACCATGGTGGTTCGAATTATAGAGAGAGAAGGTTTCCATGTAATTCGAACCGGGCTGGTTCGAATTACACCAATCATAGTTCGAACCAGGCCGGTTCGAATTAGTGTGAGACTGAGCTGTATATATGGTCCAAACGTGAATTAGTCTCATTAGAGGGAATAGGATGGCTAGTGAGGAGAGTTTTGTGGTTTTGGTGCACCACAAAGGATCTGTTAATAGAAAAACTCGTTCCGGAGTAAAGTTCACAGATAAGAATCCTCTATGTATTGTCATAACATCTACGACGAGTTTGATGACCTTGTTAGCGCTGTACTAATGAAGCTCGGGTTGGAGGGTGCGAAGCGGGTAAAGAAGTTTTTCTATCGCATTCCAGTCACGGTGCTACAGAATACGGTGAAGTATGATTGCTTCACGATTAATAATGATGTGGACTTGCAAGTAATGTTTCTTTGTCGGCGGCAGTTTCCGGAGGTGAGGACACCGGAGTTGTTGGCACGGCTGGTTGATGTTGTATCCAGCTCCGGCGGTTCGAACAGGAATACGAACACTATAGCGAATCCAGCAGGTTCTAGTTCTCGGCCTGCCGTTGCTTCCTCGTCCGTCCCTGTGTACGAACCAGTGGTCCAACATGTCGCCTCCCCATCTTTCGCTGTTGACCTCAATGGCACCGATGGCGACGAGGTAGTGGAAAGGGAAAATTTGCCGAACGCTTTATTGGGAGTTGCACCTGTTGGCGTAGGAGACGGTTTTTTTGGACGATGAAGAGGAGGATGACGTCGAGCCGGATATGATTGCGATGATAGCGCGATGATATTGGAGCGACCGGGCCTGCATTGGAGGTAGGTGGTTCTAGCTCTGGCACACACAGTATCCACCACATTTTTCCTCGTTGGACTTGGACGCCATGAGACATGAGGGGGTTTTAGGGCATGCTGTTGGATTCGGAGCTAGAGATGCGGAAGGGACTACTGGTCTGACAGAGTTCCAGGTTGGTCAGCAATTCCAGGATAAAGATGAGGCCCTTTTAAGTGTGAAGACTTACAGCATCCGGCGAGGGGTACAGTACAAGGTGGTGGAGTCCGATCACCGCCGGTATGTGGGCAAGTGTTCCGAGTTTGGGAATGGGTGCATGGTTGATTCGACTGGTCTCCGAAAGCGCAAGGGCATTTGGGAGGTCAACGGTACAATGGACCTCACACTTGCCTGGCCATCCATCTCGAGTGACCACAGGATTTGGATTATCATGTGATTTCGGCGTTCATTATGCCAATGGTTAGGGCCGATGCATCCGTGAGCATCAAGGTGCTCCTGAACGCCACGGCAGCGCACTTCGGTTTTAGGCCGACTTACCGGAGGGTTTGGATGGCGAAGCAGAATCTATTGCCATCATTACGGTGACTGGGATGAGTCCACAATGACCTGCCTAGGTGGGTGTTGGGTGTGCAGCTGACGATGCCTGGTAGTGTTGTCGTCCTTAAGACGACCCCGGTTCGAGTTGGAGGACAAGTGGACGAGTCTCAAGCGTACTTTCACAGGCTTTTTCTGGACTTTCCCCGTGCATCGAGGCATTCCGTCATTGCAAGCCGCTAGTGAGCATTGACGGCACACATCGTATGGGAAGTATGGGGGGACGTTGCTCATCGCGATTGCACAGGACGGGAACTCGAACATTCTACCTGTCGCATTCGCACTAGTAGAGGGTGAGAATGCGGAATCCGGACATTCTTTTTGTCGCACCTTCGACAGCACGTGACCCCGCAGCCCGGTCTGCTGGTTATATCGACAGGCACAACGGCATCAAGGCTGCGCTTGAGGCCCCTGACGCGGTTGGCTACCACCATCTGCGTACCGTGCATTTGCATACGACACGTAGCGGCTAATTTTGGCCCTAACCTTCAAGGCAAAGACGCTAGGAGGCTACTAGTGAACGCGGCATATGCGAAGACCGAGGTTGAATTTGATTACTGGTTTTGATATCCTGCGATCTGAAGATCCGGCGATGTGTGAGTGGGCGAACCGGATTAATTCTCGTTGTGGACTCAGCATCGTGATGAGGGGCGGAGATTCGGTCACATGACGACGAACATCTCCGAGTGTGAACTCTATCCTGAAGGGGGTCAGAAATCTCCCTGTAGCATCCCTGTGAAGGCAACATATTGTAGGCTTGCGGAACTGTTGTTCGCAAGGGGAAGGCTGAGGCCCATTCCCGTGTCAGCACGCACTTGCATGCTGTGCATACTCACGGGTCACCTGGACCTCTTACGTTCACAGCGTCTATCAGATTAGCTCGGTGTTCAATGTGTATCGGATGAGATTCACACTCCGATCCCGGAGGGCTTCTGGCCACCTTACGACGGGCCCACGGTGATTCCAGACCCTGACAAGAGGCGTGCCAGAGAGGGTCGTCCTAGATCCACTAGGATACGGACGAATATGGACGAGGCGGATCCGAATCGGCCAAAGAGGTGCGGCCTATGTCGCCAACCCGGACACACACGACGTAGTTTGCCCACAGGTTGGAGGCTCGTCTCAGACAGGACACCATTAGTATGCATGTTGTTAGTGTTAGCATTATCTACATTAGTGCGCATCTTGCTAGTCTTAGAGTTATTTAGATTATTTCCCATGTTGTTAGTGTCAGCATTATTTACATTAGAGCACATGACTTTTAGTTTGATTGTTGAGTAGTAATGAATATGGCTTCTTTAATTATATTTTTTTTCTTTAAAGTTCAATCATGTATCATAGTGGTTTGTACTTTTTTTGTTATGTTATAGTCTGTTTACCTATGTTTTTTTTTATTTGTGTTCTGGGACATTCATTTTGTATGATCAATGAATCTTGAAACAGTTTAGTGTTTATTTTTTCTTATTAAATTGTGTCCGGGTTGGCGACATAGCCCGCATCTCTTTGGCCGATTCGGATCTGCCTCGTCCATAGATACACAGCTCAGTCAGTCTCACACTAATTCGAACCGGCCTGGTTCGAACTATGATTGGTGTAATTCGAACCAGCCCGGTTCGAATTACATGGAAACCTTCTCTCTCTATAATTCGAACCACCATGGTTCGAATTACCTTCATTCTTAATTCGAACCAGGCTGGTTCGATTTATTACCAACAAAAAACCCTAATTCGAACTCACCTGGTTCGATTTACTAACAAATAGAGTTCGAACCAACCTGGTTCGAATTATATAAAAATACGATCTGGCTTATTGCTGAAACGATTTTTGCTTTGGCGTATTTACGTAATTTTTTGAGCCAGTTGGCTTATTATGGTTTTTTACCCTAATATAATATGTTAATAATTTTTTTAAATTAGAGTTAAAAGATTAAAATGATATATCTTCTATTTAATATTTATAAATAAAAAAATCAAAAAATTAGTAACATTTTTCAATTCTTACACAATAAATTTAATCAATATATATAAAAAAATAAAAAAATAAAAATTCTAAATATCACTAATAATTATTTTAAAAGACAATAAGATTTTAAAAAAATTTATTAATCCAAATTGATACTTAACAGACATATCAGTAATTTATTATGCCACATAGGTATATTCTGTTAAACCCAGAAAAAAATTATTTACGGAAGGATTAAATAATCTCACGAAATTAAAAATCAAAAATAAAAAAATATTTATTATTAGAAGTCTTATTATCTTTCAAAGTAATTATGAGATGTTGATTAGAATTTTCTTTAATAATTTATTATAATATTTTATATAACATAACCTTAATAATTTTATAATTACATATTTATTATATCTAAAATTAAATAATTATTCTAATAATAATTAATAAAATATTAAATAAAATAATTTTAGATTATTTAAACTAATTTTTTATTTTCTTTTAAATAATATTCTATTTGATTGATATAAAATGAAGTCAATATTCATGGTCAAATATTTAATGTGCTTCCAAATTAGTAATTTTCTCAATAATTATGAGAAAATATATATAATATCAGAAGCATCTAATTTTATTAATTTAATATTTGAATGCATTAATATTTAAATGTTACCATGAATATACGTTCATGCATCTCTACACAATCGTTTTAGATGAAAACACAGTATGTTTGATACGAAATGCATATATAAATACAAACCATTCCAGAGGGTTCATATGAAAATATATTGATCACCATGTTACATACATGTTTGTTCCTATCCTCATTCACTACCCTACCTACATATATAACTTTCAACTATAATGATCTTCAATTTGATCATCATATCAAGTCAATAAAGTACCAAAGGATTAGATTATTTTTGTTTTTATTGTTGCTATATGTTTTTAATAATAACCGATTCTGGGAATTCATAACTGCAACAATGAAAACAAACTTCTCTTGCAGAAGATTATTTTAATATTTTTTATTAGAAGTTCTACTATAGATTTTAGGATTTTATGTTGTCCCTAAATGTTATAGTAAACTCAGATAAAGATACATCTTATTGATTCAAAGTGAAGCTCTTTGGTTATAAAAATCTTCCGGAATCAATGTGCCATTTGAACATTAGCAAATGAGATCCAATTGATGTATATACGATGATACAACAACGACAACAACAACAACATCAAAACCTTGTCTCATTAGGTGGGGTCGACTACATAAATCAAACGACGCTATTGTACTCTGTTATGTATCATGTCTACAGAAAGACCGTTTACATGTAGATCTCGTTTGACCACCTCATGAATGGTCTTCTTAGGTCTTCTTCTGTCTTTCACCCCTTGTCCATCTTCCATCTCATCCACCTTCCTGACTGGATGTTCTGTCGGTCTTCTTCTCACATATCCAAACCACCTGATTCAACCATCTTTTTCACAATAGAATTCATTTTTATATTTCATATTTTTAGTTATAGTCAAATAAAAAGTGAGATCTAATGTATGTTATAATAGTGTATTGAATTTGAAACGTTTCATATTTTTTACTTGTATTTTTTATATGTAATGAATGCCTCTTTAATTTTAAATTTGGTGTTATCATAAAATCACATTTATTCTAAAAATTTAAATTAGCATGAGAAGATACATAGTTATTTATATTTTTAACAGATTTTTGTCTCAAATAGATAAGTGTTCGAGAATATGTGAGAATATTATTTTTATTCTAACTATTAATAAAAGAAATAGATGGAAGTACAAAGACCAGTTTACATTTTATTGCATACATAACTAAATCAAATAAAAGACATAACAAAAATTTTTTTTTAATTGGTTGAACTTAACTTATAATCATGTATTATGGAATATAAATTTAATCGATTAGATATCTGTTATTTCGTCTAGAATTTTAAAATTTACAGTAAAAAAAATATTTAATTTTAATGACACATTTTTTATACATATACTTGTATGATATTTAAATTTTATAATAATAGAAATTAAAGGGTATTTATAAATTTATGATATTATTATTAATATTATTTTTAATAATAATGAAGTAATTAACAGTTATTAATCGTTTAGCATGATATAAACAATATAGAACGGTAATATTTTATGTGTTGAACCATTGTATTGTTTGACAAAAAAAATATCTTTTGAGTGTGTTTCATAAATGAAACAACATGTACATTGATAAGACATGTTTGTTAAATTTAAAATTCATTGAAAAAGTCATAACCATTAAATAATTATGTGACTTTTGATTTCTATCCATAATATATGAATACTAACCAATTGTTTTGATGTGTGTAACAAGAAAATAAAAAGTGTGCTTTTAATTTTCTTGTTCAAGAGAGTTAAATATTTTTTATTATTCCTAATTAAAAAATTTATTAGTTCCATTGTATTCTAAAAAAATATTGTTATCAATCTTATAATAACTAAGTATAGTGATAAATATTTTTCCAAAAAAAAAATGATCTAATCGCATTCTTTGAAACCATCTTTATATATCCAATATGTACTAATTATTTTTATAAATTTCAAAATATTGATCACTTTAAAATTTGAATGGATCTAAAATTTAATGGTAAATTATAAAAAATATTCTTAAAAGACTCTTTTGTTAAAATTACATCCTGAAAGATCAAACTAATAAAAAAAATTTTAAAAATGTAAAACCAGAATAAATTCCGAATATTATTTTTTATATATATAAATATCAAATAGTAAATGATGAAATAAGGCAGATTGTTAGAGAGGTTTGGCACGAACAGATTGATGGTTCAGCCATGTATATCCTAGCTCAAAAACTAAAGCGTTGTCGACATAAGATTGTCAGATGGCAGCAAGAATACAGATCTAATTCGAAGGTGGAGATTGATTTACTACAGTCTGAATTAGAGGAACTTCGTTTAGCAGGAATTCATGGAGGCGACATCATTTCAGAAATAGAGGACAAACTTGAAAAGCATTGCAAAATGAGGAATCTTATTGGAAAGATAAGTCTAGAGTCAAATGGCTCAAATCTGGCGATCAGAATACAACTTTCTTCCATCAAAAATTTAGAAATCGAACCCGAAGGAATAGAATTTGGCAACTAACTAGCAGTGACGATGAAGTGGCTACTTCAAATGCTGGTATTGCTTCTGTGGCTGAATCTTATTTCAAGGACATCTTTTCCTCTAGTTGTCATGAGAACCCTGAACCTCTGTTTACTGATTTTGAACCTAAGGTTACAACTCACATGAACCGTAGGCTTCAAAGACCAGTGACTATGGAGGAAGTGAAACGTGCGACATTTATCATTCATCCTCAAAGTGCTCCAGACTAATTCAGGGTCTTCAGATACATAGACGATGTCCCAAGGTCAACCACCTCCTCTTTGCTGATGATTCCATCTTATTCTGTAAGGCTAATCCTGAAACATGTTCAAATATCCTGCATTTATTAAATTCTTATGAAAGCATCAGTGGCCAGAGGGTAAATCTTAATAAATCTGCTGTATTCTTTAGTCACAACACTCCATCCACTACTCGTACACTACTGGCTAACTCTATGAATATTAATCATATTGGGGCTCAGGATAAATACCTTGGTTTTCCTTCTACAGTCTCTAAATCGAAAATGGCTTCTTTTAGTATGATCAAAGAAAAGGTTCGGAAAAGAATCCAAGGGTGGAAGCGCAATCTTCTATCGTCAAGTGGTAGACACGTATTGCTTAAGGCAGTGGGAGAAGCTATTCCTATTTATACATTATCTTGCTTCAAGTTTCCTTATGGTTTAATCTCAGAAATTCACTCTCTACTTTTTCAGTTCTGGTGGGGACAAAAAGGTTCTGAAAAGCGGATGGCTTGGATTAGCTGGGACACTATGACTCGCCCACGAAAAGAAGGAGGCCTTGGATTTAAAGATCTCAGAATCCAAAATCTGGCACTTTTAGGCAAACAGTTTTGGCGACTTGTAACACAGCCTACTTCCTTATTATCCAAAATCCTAAGAGGTAAATACTTTAGCAATGGTAATGCTATAACGGCAGAAATTGGAGTCTTACCTTCTTGGGGATGGAGGAGTATACTGGAAGGCCGAAAGATTGTTGAAAAAGGTCTTAATTGGGCTGTGGGTACTGGAGAGAATATCCGAACCTTTGAGGATCCTTGGCTGCCTCCTCCGTATCCTTTAATGATTTCTGACATGCCAAATAGACAAGTTATTGCTGAGTTGGTTCCAAGAGTTAAAGATCTAATTACTAAAGATAGGAATTGGAATCAGAATCTTATTCAAGAATTATTTCCCCAAGACGTTGCAAACAGGATTTTGTCAGTTAAAATTCAGCAGAGTAGGGACAAATTGCAATGGGATTTGAACAAATCCAAACAATATGATACAGCTTCAGGTTACAGAATTGGCTATTTATTTTACCATCCGCCTCTGGAGCTTTGCCCTAATTATATGCAACAGAAAAAGTCGTGGATTGATCTATGGAAGTTGAACTTGCCTCACAAAATTCAGCTATTTATCTGGAAAGCTCTCCATGGCCGGCTCCCGGTGCTTGCTCAGATTCATCACCGCATCCCATCTATATCACCAATATGCCCCTGCTGTCATGAAGCCACCGAAACAGTCACTCATTGTTTGATCGATTGCTCTAGAATTAAACATGTATGGTCTCAGAGTTATCTTCGTGACTGTCTTCCCCCTCAGAGTCCTAACGACTTTTGGACATGGTGGATTGCATCAACAAAGATGCTTAACCTGTTGAAGAATGATGACCGTAATCCTCAATTGCTTGCCATGATTTGCTGGAACTGTTGGAAAGCTCGCAACCAGTTGATTTTTGAAGGTTCTACTTCAATGCCGTCTGCCATTCTAACAAGCTCTGTCAAGTTGCTCCGTAAAATCCAAAGAACTCCCAGTTTAGGTCGTCATCTCCATGAGGCAAGCTCTTAGTTGCATTCAATTTGATTTATCATTCTTTCTTCTTTAAGATTTTTTTCGTTTTTCGACCTTGCACCGTTGGATGAATACCTTCAGTGTAGTGTTTTTGGGAAATCCCCACCTTTCATTATGCTGTCCTGCTTTTGGACATCTTTGTATTTCATTTTTCAATAATTAATGAAATATAACCTACTATATTTGAAAAAAAAAAAAAGAAAATCCTTAAATATTATATACGTAAATGTATAGCATGAATAAATTTATATGTTATAATATCTAAAATTGGAGGTTGTGCAGAATTGTCTAATCTATTAAAAAGAAAGAGATCTAATGTCTAGGTGAATAATTAGACATGCATCTTATGATGGGTATCAATTAAAGGAATACATTAAAAAAAATAAAAATATAGCACAAGGATCAATAGGGATATGTGGAAGGGGATAATAATCGGATCCAACTGTATCTATCAAGTATTTTTTCCAAAGTTAGACAAATAAATTTATTCAAAACAAAACTTAAACGATACAAAATTCCAAAGTATTAATAAGGATTTATTTTTTTCCTTTTTAAAAAAAAATTACATATGACTGGATCGGACAAAGATTTGAACATTAAAAGAAACGCGAATATAAAAATGGAATTCAAATGATAAGGAAAAAAAAAAACATACTTGTAACATGCAATGTAAATTATCCATGCTTCTGGAAGAAATAAATTTGTAATAAATGTATTTTGTGAATAGATTTCAACTACTCTTTTACAATTGACACGCTACTTATTTAATTTATAGAATTAATGATAAAATTAAGAGAAAATGTCATTTTCCTCTCCTGAGAGATGTTAAAATGACATTTCCCTCCTCTCTATTTATAAAATATACATTCCCCTCCCCTATAACTTTTAAAAAAACTCCTCTTTAATCAATTTTAAATTTTGTGTTAACTAATGTTAACTTTATTCATTTTTTTTTTAAAAACAAAATTATTTTTACAAAAATATCCTTTAGTAAAAAATTTTATTTTTTTGTCATTAAATTTTGCTTACTAAAATACCCTTTAATAAATTATTTTTTTATTGATTAAATTATATTTTTACTAAAATATTTTTAAAAAATTAATAATTAAATTATTTTTTCTAATATACCCTTCAATAATTTTTTAATTATTAAATTGTGATTTTACCAAAATTTTTGTTAATAATTATTTTTATATTTTACTATTATTTTAACATTAAATAAAAAATCTTACCACTGCTAATATGTATAACAATTAATATTGATAAATAATTTGTTTCATAAAACTATTGAAATTTATTAACAACTTTATCAAAATTTAAAAACAAGTCGAGATGAATAAATCTCAAATTTAAAAAATCAACATCTCATTATCTTCAACATCAAATCTTTTCATTATCTCACCTTCATTCTCTATGTTAACTTCTACTTCACTTTCTTCCTCTGAAGTGTAGTCATCCTCATTCCACTCCTCATCATCCAAATAACTCTCTACGCATTGATCCTTATTAATATCATATTCTTCATCACTATCGGTAAATAATTGTTCAATAGGGGGTTCAGTTCCATCGTACTTATCAACACTAGATATAGCTTCAATATTGGTAGACATTTTTCTAATATGAAAAAAAAAATTGGCGTAATTAATAATGAATAACTATAACAGAAACGACGAAGAAAAGGATTTAGGGATAGCAAAAATGAAGGGTTTAGGGATATATCCAGAATTGCCAATGATATGAATTTTTTTTGTAAATTAATTGAATTTGAGAAAAGGATGTCAAACCTTATTACTTGAATTGATAATAACGGTGATGATTACACAAAGTTATGCAGCAATGGCAGCACCTAGGTAGCGATGGCAGAGACAACCAAAGGAAATTGAAGAGATTTAAAGAGAAATAGCGCTGGAACGCGACTGTAAGGGAATTGGAATCCTAACTCAGAAATTGAGTTTAGTTAGTAAATAAATATAAAGGGATAGTATGGTAAATTAGAATATTAATTTTATTGAATAAAATATTTAATTTTTTTAAATGAAATATTCTGTTAACATTTTTAACTAAATGGATTAAACTGTATATTTTACAAATAGAGGGAAGGAGAGTGTCATTTTAGTATCTCTCAGGAGAGGGAAGTGTCATTTTCCCTAAAATTAATCACCAAAAAATAACTTGTTCGTCAAAATTATTCTCAAATAATTTTTTCAATCAAAGTAATCTATAAAAAATTTAAAACTAATTGTATTTATCCTTTCGTTAATGAATTAATATTCTCCCTTAACAATTGTCAATGACATCAAGAATATTCCCTCAACCTTCATAAATTATTAATCTCCTTTTGTTATTTTTAAACTTTTCACCATATAGTAAAAAACAATTATTTTTTTTACATTTGTTATGGATCTCCAAATATTTTTCATAGGATTATGTCAAAAATACATAAATCAGAAGAGAATATAAATCATAATAATTTATATGATTGAGAGTCTCTTCCAAATTAAGCCCACATGAGTCATGATTTTCCTCTATTCTTTCATAAATTATAACAAATAAAATAGAATCCTCAATCATGGTTTTCGGTTTGTCAAATTGTAAAATTCATAGCAATTTTTCATATTTTTAAGGGCAATCAAAACAACAATGTGCATGTAAAAAAGACAAACAAAACAATTGACATCATAAAGGAGGAAAATTTCATATACCATGTCAAGAAAATCATCCTGTTAATTAAGAGACGAAAAGGAGCATGCGTTTTTAGTCCCTAAACACTTTTGATGACACACTGTTTTCGAAACCAATAGCTTCTTCACTTGGTAACGTTCTGCCTCAAGCTAAGGCGGTTATCATGAACTTCTTTGAAGAATTAGACTCACTATTGCTGTTACCGTAAGAATTGAAGTTGTTGTCACTGTCTCGATTCAAATTCTTCACTTTTCTATTCTATTTTATTTCAACTTTTTTCACCTTGTAATTTGGCACTTTCAATTTAGTCTCTTCAGTTTCTTGGGATCAAGTTGTGAGTAGATTTTATATTTATAATTATTTTTTGTTTACGCTATTACAAGTTTTTAAATATATTTATGAAATCATGAAGAGTTTCAGTTTGATCAAAATAATAGATTTATTAGTGTTAAATAATTTATTTATGCGAAACTTACAGTTTAAGAACTTTATATGAGATTGTAGTCATGTATGAAGTTTTCATTATTTTAGAATATTTGATTTATTTGATTATATATTTTTGAAGCATTAAAGTATTGTTGATACTCATTTACATACTCTGAAATTGTAAAATATATTTGACATTTTTTTGTGATTGAAAAGAATTTTTGATGAGAAAGTATTATTTGATTCGATTTGATACCTTATATATTTGAAAGATCAAAGATTTATTGTATTTAAAATTATATGTTTTGAATTGGTTTGGGAAGTTCGTATTAAAAAATCGTAGCTAACGACGGTCATGACATTAACTTAAACGTGTAAGCCACATGTTGGATCTGTTATTTTGTATGGACACATGAGAGAAAAAAACTACCCTTAGAGGTGGAGCCGTCTAGTGTGGACAATTCGATTTGATTTATGTACTAAGAACTCCCTTAGTGATTCACTAATTAGTATCAACTACTATTTTTAATTAAAAATTACTTTGATAATAATGTTTATATGGTCTCATGTGGATTATAAATCTATTGTTTAGTTACTGAGTTGCAAAACTCATTCTGTTTTTCTAAAATTATTTTTCAGTAACAAATACTTGAATATGTGGACTCTTCTATTTAAGAGTAATGATCTGTAATTGGTATTTATTTTTTTGTTCAATTTTTAGATATTATATGCTCTATATGTCATAAATAGAATCGAATCGTATTGATCTATTTTATGTTTTTTGTTAAAATAATGTATAACTATTTTTTTTGGTGTTTGTAAATTTATTAAAAATATTTATAACTTTTTTATTCAATTTATATTTAAATTTGTTAGATTTTTTAGGAGACAATTTTCTTGAGCATAAATTATAGTTCATTTTGGGCCGTGACAGTTTACTTTTTGCATAATTAAAATTGTTAAAGCTCAAATCTTTTTAAGTAAAAAATGATTTATTATCCAAAAAATATATCGACTTGTTAAATTAGATAGATGTTAGGAATTAATTATAAATGCTCCAGTGACAAATCCAACGATAGAATTGTTACATATCAACCATCTAGAATTTAATATATAAGTTGATCCAGATGAAAATCTAATCTGGATTCAATATATTTTGATAATTAATTTCTCAAAATCATGAAAGAAAATCTATTTTGGATTCAATACGTTTTGGTAATTAAGCTCCTTTTCAAAATCTGAGGAGGAAGTAGAGGCTGGGTAGGAAGCAGAGGATGGGGAAGAAGTTGAGGGCCGAAATGTGGTTGGACCAACAGATCCATCGTATACAACTGAGTCTGACGTATGAGCACGGAAGCCAAGAATTGGGATAATCTTAATAAGTTCCAAACCCTATCAACGACCATGGAATTTACCAATGGCTAGGCCATTTCTGATCTAAAAGTATATTTATTGTGTGATTTAAAAGCTAATTCTTATTGAAACTTGAACTAGGTGAGTGTTAGATTGATTATATATATAATTATTTCATATGTTATAGAAAAATCATTTTTAGTGGTAATTTATTTTGTTTTTAGCGGCTATAAAATTAGCCGATTTATACTTTGTTATTAAAAGTTATAGTGACAATTATATAATTATTGATAAAAATCTTTTCAATAATTGTGAACGGTATATAATTGTCATTATAACATATAATAATAATAATAAATATATAATTGTCACAAAAATATAAGTTAAATAAGACATATAATTATCATTATATGTTATTATCAGATATGTCTAAAATGAACACAATAATTATGTGTTTATTGGATGTGCCATATTTATAGAGATTATTAGATTTTATTAGATGAAAATCAAATGCTAATATAAAAGAAAAGTATTGATAGAATCTAATAAATATAGAATATTTTAGTATATAAATAAATATTTTAAATGACAATATTTTAATACACAATATTTTAAATGACAACAAAATTTTTTATTCTTAAATAATTAAATATAAATATATAAATACAAAATATATGTTTTTATTCATTAAAATTAAAAGAATACCAGAACAATTATCATCAATTAATTGATTGATAATATGTAAAATAAAGTCAATATTCAATGTTGAAATATTTAATGCATTTTCAAATTAGTAATCTTCTCAATAATTATGAAAATATTAGTATTTTTATCTATAATAACATTATGGGAATATAAATTTTTTAAAATTATGGTCCACTTTGCTCTGACAGTATAGATTATGCATGGCACAAAAGATTTATAAAATCAAACTACTTTTATAAAAAAAAGTCGTAAGTTGACAAAAGTCTTTGGCTAAGAAGACCAAGATATCTGTAGATAAAAAATCAAATAATAAGATTTTTAGTTATTATTTTTATACGAAAAGTCTAATTTTTTATTAATAATTAATTTTAATATTCGTTCTCTAAAATTTAAAACAATTTAACGTGTATACTTTTACATTTAATTAGGTGTTAAGTCTGTTGCACAAATAGAAATAATTAATTTTTATACTTGCTATTTAAAAATAATATTTTTTCTCTCGGTGTATATAAAATATAATTAGATATTAGCATAAAAAATTACACTGATAGTTACAAAATTAACTCAAAATTAATTTTTTTTAAAACAATTGAATCTTGATTCTAACTTTTAATTATAACATTAGTATTCTCTCCATATTATATGTAATAAATATTTGAAAGAAGATAAATAAAAATATAAATTAGAAAGATAAGCAGCAAAAATTTAAAAGTAAATAAAAAACTAAAAAATATGTATATAATAATAATAATATTTTTTATTTGAATTATATTATTTTGTTAATTTTGTTTTCTGTAAAACAGAAAGAAAGAAAAAATAGAGAATGAGACAAAAGAGAGAGAAAGATAAAGATGAAGAATGAGAGTATGAGTGAGAGTGAGAATTTGTTAATTTTAAAAAAATTATTTTAATTGTAAAAAAATATTGGATAACATATTTTGATTTATCAAATTATTAATATAAAATATAAATTATATATAGAGTAAAACCGGTAGAGAGAAATAAAAAAATTGAGAGAAGTAGATGAGAGAATTTAGGAAGAAAATTTATTAATTTTGGAAAAAAATATTTTCTCTCAATTTAAATAGTAGTATATGATACATAATATAAGTATATTTTAATTTTAATTTTAATATTTTAATTTTAATTTTAATGCAATTAAAGAATGTCATATTGCACATTTTGATTATCAAATTAGTAATTAGTCATTGATATTGATAATGATATATAAAATAGATAGAATGGTTGAAGGAATGAGAAAATAGAGAAAAGAAAATGGAAGAGGGGAGAACTCTTTAATTTTGGAGGGAAATATTTGATTTCAATTGTAATGGGAGAGTGATATGTGGCACATTTTGATTGTAAAATTAGTAAGAAGGAAGGAAGAATTCTTTAATTTTGGAGGAAAATATTTAATTTCAATTACAATGAGAGGGTGACATGTGGCACATTTTGGTTGTAAAATTAGTAAGGAGTAGAAGCAAATTCCTTAATTTTGGAGGGAAAGATTTGATTTTAATTGCAATAAAAAAGTGACATGTGGCATATTTTAATTATAAAATTATATATATATATATATATATATATATATATATATATATATATATATATATATATAATAGATTTATAATATTAGAAACATTTTCAATTTTATTAATTTAATGTATGAATGCTTTAATTATTTAAATCTTACCATTAATACACGTTCATGCATCTTTGCACAAATCTTACCATCTTTACACGTTCACGATATTTTTTATCCGAAATGCGTATATAAATACAAACTCTTCCATGGATCATCAACAGTTCATATAAAAAATATTGATCACCATGTTAGATATTTGTTCCATATTAATTGATTCTTCCATTTCCATATGGCGCTTCCATTTTCGATCAAAAATTTTTCTCTTCCTATCCTCATTCTCAGACCTACCAACATATACAACATTCAACTATATGATCTCGAAATAGATCATCATATCACATCAATAAAATACCAAAGAATTAGATTATCTTTGATTTTGTTATTGCTATACACCGTGAAGAAATACCACTTCTCAAAAGAAATAAGGTGTTTTTTCCAAGTGCGGTATATCATATGTTTGCAATCATGACCGCTTTTGGGAATTTATGGTGGCAATAATGAAAGCAAATCGAACTTCTGCATTGTGGGTGCTGCTATTGCAGAAGTTTATTTTTCCTTGCAAGTTTTACCATCAAAATTTGTTGTTTTTAGCCACCATTTTTAATTTTTATGCCAATTTCTTTAGTCTAATAAGTAATAATCCAACAATATAATTTTTAATCAATATTTTTAAATATTGATGATTAATTGTCGGTTAAAAACAATAAATTATGTTGGTCGTCTAGTATTTTTCTTTACGTCATCCTTAAATGTTATTGTAAACTTAGGTGAAAATAAATGAAATCTAAATTATGTATTTTACAATGATATTTCATGTGTTTTGGTTATAGTTAAGTGAAAAGTGAGATCTATTGTTTATGTTACAATGGTGTGTTTCTATACTTGTACTTTTCATACTGTGTACAATATATTAGTTCCAAAAAAAATATATATTTTTCTTTCGTTATGTATGGATATCTCTTCTGCCAGACCGCCACTCACCTGTGCCGCTATCTTTGTAACACCCTAACTACCAAAGCTCACGCTTCCGACTGCGCAACTCTGATAGCTCGGACATTACGACGACACTTATACTATTTAATACTAAAATATGAGCCTGTTTAAAACTTTTTACCACAATATCGTCCCCAAGATACTCCATTCGATAACGTACATCCATAGATATCATACAACTTATAAAAACTCATCAAGAGTACATCCATATATACGTACATACATATATATAAATAATACTACAAATATTACCCAATACAATTCCTATCCCTCTTATAGAATATATCAAGATAAAGACGAGGGTACAATAATTAATAATCCAAAACAATACAGAACATCACAACAATAACTAAATAAATTCTTCGTAACTTCTGCGCCCATATCCTGAAAGGGGAAAAATGTAAGGGGGTGAGAACATCATCCTCGAAAGGGTTCTCAGTAGAGGGTTTTTGGGAATTACTGTAATAGGATACATGAAGATAAACCGTACCAGTGATTAATAACCATCTTATGCCTCTTTTCAAAAACAACAGTTTACAATGAAAGTAAAGTCAGAAATCTTTTCTGAAAGAGGAACTGTTCAATCCTCAAAACATCAAAGCATCTCAAAAAGGTTTATCTATACTGAACCAAAATAACCTTTCATATCTTATTCCAAACCAGAACCACAAAATCGAAATCAACCATCGATCCATCTCATTCAACCACGGCCCTAGGCCCAAACAATCCAACCACAACCAAATCACCACAATCCAACAGAGTTCCAGTTGCAAACACAGATAGGAAGATGCAAGCACAAACAAACAGTTATTGCAAGTAGAACAATTAGCAATTAATCACATAGGCAAAACAAGTACAATATGCACACCCAAACAATGTCACATAGATGCATATGATGCATGCCTGTCCCTAGTGGCTGATGATATCATCTGTCGGTTATAGAGCCAACCCGACAAGTCCTGGTAGCTAACCATTGGACTGTCCCTCTGTCGCGCATCCCCAACTCGAGTTATACTCATCATAATTTTGATCATAAACATGATCCATATCCATCACCCTCACTGGTGAATATTTCGGGGGCGAGCTCATCCGGGACTTTCACAGTGCCTGGCCACACTTACGACATAGGGTCAACAGAGTATCAAGTCTCAACCTGGAGCACGTGGTGGCTAGCCACTGCTACTACCCAGGGAAACCCTCATCTCCGATAGTGGAAGTGCAACATTCACATTTATCAATGATTCAGCATAAACATGCATTCAATCTCATCCATGGATCACCATCCATCTCAGCCATCCGGCTCACGGTTCATTCCAGAACCAGCCAATATTCATATCATATACAGCCATTCCGGCTCACGGTTCAATCCAGAACCAATCAATATGTATAAACATACACAGCCAATCCGGCTCTCAACAAAACAGCACTTCCACATTCACAATCATCAAATTCATGAAATCGGCGTTTAAGCCATAAATCATTTTCTCAATTCATTTTTCTTTGAAATCAAGTTTCAACTCTTTTCAGCCTTGGCTTTAAAGGATCTCATTTCTCAAATCATCTCAGGCTCATAAGCCAAATTTACTCAAAGTGAGTTCCCTTTTTAAAACAAAGCCACTCTCGGCATTCTCTTTCCAAAACTTCCAAAACCATGGCAAGTTAAGGATTTATTTCAAAGCATTCGAAATCACCCATCCAACAATGGGATTTTATAACAAAAGTTTCTTGGCAGAGTCCCAAGTCTTTAGGGGAGAATAACATAACTCATTTCGCCAAGTTCATTTAAATTCATTAAAAACCTTGGCTTCCTGATTTGAGTAATAAAATAGAATCTAAGCCAAACCGAGTCACGTGATCATTCACTTCTTTCAAAGGCTTTTCCCTTTACTTAAACAGAAACCAGCTTCAACCCCATGAGGGATTCTAAAGCGTTTCAACTGCTCAGAAACAGTTTTAGTCTTGCAAAAATTCAAAACTCGAGAAGTACTTAAAACCTTTCCGAAAACACTTTAAAATGAGACTTGTCAATAGACACTCGGGTCTTTTAAAAACCATTGAAAACTTCTTTAATTGAAAACCCCCAAGTCAAATTCGAAGGCATAAACCTTTTTCACATTCCAACGGCCTTAAAGCATAAGTTTCATTTAAATAACTTGTTCACAAAGGAAATGTAATACCTTTCTTGAGAAACAAGACTAAATCATAGTTTCTTTTTTAATAACTCATTTCAAAGGCATAAATCGTCATTTTCTTGATAATTCAAATAGAATAGTAGAAGTCTTTAACTCATCATTATTTCAGACAATATATCAATAAAGACTCGGATTTTATAAAAATTTTGGCAGCATCTCCCCTAAAACTTGGACTTTTGCCACCCGGTTCGGGTCCCAACTAAACCATTTCTCATTCCTTTTCAACAGCTCAAAACCAGAAATCAATTTAAAGCAAGCTAAATCCAACAATCGCCTCAGTGGCGTGTCTCAAGGATACCATTTCAAAATCAACTCAATATCAATTGATTTAACTCATTTCCAAAGCTTTAAAGAATCGGTTTAGCAATAAATCATTTATCAAAACCAAATCAATTAAAGCAAACCCGGCTGAATTCAAAAGTACATTCAACTTTTCATATCATCAAAACAATTAACTCAAATCAAATCAATCCTCAGCGGATTAAACTCAGATTTCAAATCTTTAAAGAATCAACTTCAAAACATTACATTTCACAAAGCCGCACAACAATTCAGCCAAACCAACATCCATAATCATTCGAATCAATCAAATAATACATAAGGCAGATACAATCACCAAATACATAATATCTCACATCAGTATCCATATGTAATAATTCCAATACATAAAACATAGTTTTTGGAAAGCGCCCCTACCTCAAAACGCAATTCCATAACCCAAACGTCTCACAGAGTCCTTTCCGCCTCGACTCGAAATCAACAATCAAAATCCCGGCAGCCAAAACCTCGGTTCCAAGCCACTTTCGCAACAGTCTCAACAACTCTAATCGTAACATACAACAACCGAAACTCAATCGTATAGCAAATAACGCCACAAACCTCAGCGTATGATAACAGAACAGTAACTAAAGGGTTTCAAATCGAAACGCTTACCGAACCGAAGGAGGAACGGTTGAACCGAAACAGCGACGATCTCTGAACCGGTTCGGCGGCAGCCCGGCAGCCACTTCAAGCGGCAGCGGCGACGAATTCCAATCATGACGTCTGAAACCAGCAGACAGTGACCATGGTAACCTCGAAATTCAAAAAGGATAGAAACCTCAAACAAAACCCTTACCGGAAGAGTTCTCCGGCGACGGCAGCAAGGTTCTCCGGCGACAGAAACGGGCAGAAACTCCGGTGTGGTTCCGGCGGCCAGGCACGACGGCGTGAGTCAACACGGAACCAGGCAGAGCGGCAGCAGCTCGTTGGCGGCAGCGGCTTCCTCAGGCGGCGCGGACCACGGCGGCGCTGGCTTCTGCAGTAGCTCCTCGCGAGCGTTCTTCCCTCTCTCCCCCATCGATGGTGACAACGGTGGCACTGCGGCGAGGCGCGGCGGGGCACGCAAAGGGCTGAGCACGGCGGCAAGCCCCCTCCGCTCTCTTCTTCCTCTCTCAAATCTCCCTTCTGGCCGCGACGCTGACCACATGCCTCCCTCCTTCTTCGACTCGACCTGACGGCGGACTCCTAGGCGGCGGCAAGGACTTCGGAAGCGTGCGGTCTACTCAGCGATGGCAGTGAGATGCGACCGGTTGGATGACGGCGCGGCATGGAGGTGAACTGAACGGCTACACCGCGGCACTGCAGACAGCTCCCCTCCAGCTCAACGGCGACGAGACGCGCCTCCCTCTCTCTCCCTCCCGCTGGCTCACGGTTTCTTCCTTCTCCGCGGGTATGGGGAAAACTGTGAGTTCTGTGTGGTGAGGGGTGAAACGGCGCTGGAGTGAGGGATGAGTGGGTTAGGATTTTTGAGTAAAAATTAGGGTTAGGGGCATTTTGGTAATTTCACATAAAATTGGGAATAATATAGTAATTGAAACTCAATGTAAATCCAACACTAATTGTACATAGAAAATACTATTTGCTCATCAATTTCACAAATTATTTTTCGTAAAATGCCCAAATCAAAATAATTAGAAGTAATATACTTAATTTCTTCATTTTTCAAAATAGCAGTAATAATATTTAAAATATTATTTATCTAATCCAAATCATATAAAATTCTTATTATTTCATAACTATCAACCTTATACTTTGAATATAGAAAATAATCCAATAACTATAAAATTGGATAATAATTATAACTTATCTCAAATCCAATAAATCAAAACTCGCCTTAATTATCCTTAATAAAATAATCTTTGAAATTAAGGCTATAAATAACTATATGATTTGAGACTTGATCATAAAAAGACTTTTCAAAGATTCTGGGTCTTACAATCTTTCGAATGAGCGGCGATTATGGCCAATGCCACTATTTAATCGCAGCTATCCTCCGATTCTACCGTAGTGTGAATACTGTATTATAAAACTATACTTAACTTAAAATAAAGTTTAAGTTGATAAAAAAATAAACAATTATATTTTTAACACATGTTTGTCACAAAATTTATTATTTTATTCTAAAAATAATTATTGGATAACAAATAATGTGTATTTTTTTTCTATAACAAGTTTATTTTTTACCATTAACATATATTTTATCATCAAAGAGAGAAACGACTGAGAATATATGTAAAATAAAATGATAATATTTTTAATACTAGTAGTATTATCATTAGTGATTCGATTGATAATATGTAAAATAAAATAAAGTCAATATTCAACGTTCAAAAATTGAATGTGCTTCCAAATCGATAATCTTCTCAATAATTATGAGAATATATATAATATTAAAAAACATTCAAATTTTATTAATTTAATATATAAATGCTTTAATAATTATTTAGATCTTAGTCTTACCATCGATATATGTTCATGTGTTTGATTCGAAATAATATATAAATACAAAAACTTCATGGGATCATCAAGAGTTCATATGAAAAATTGATATTGATCAACCATGTTAGATGTTCATTCCACGTTATTTGATCCTTCCATTTTGATATGGCGCTTCCATTTTCTATAAAAACTTTTCTCTTTCCTATTCATCAGTGACCAATATATACAACCTTCAACTGTAAAGAACTTCAAATATATCATCATACCAAGTCAATAAAATACCAAACGGTTAGATTATTGAAAAAAAGAACATCCGAAAATACAAAAATAAAACATCTAAAATTATTTAAAAAAATAATTCAAAATCTGAAAAAAAAAGAAACATCAAAATTAAAATATAAAAAAAGAAATATCCAAACTATATAATAAAAAACAACCACAAAAATTAAAAAAAAAAACCAAAAACATAACAAAAAGAAACAACAAAATTATTACAAAAGATTATCCAAAAATTTTTTAATTATAATAAAGAAGAACGCATCACTTTCGGATATAAAAACATCCAAAAACTAACAAACGATAGATATCGAAAAACATTTTAAAAGCTGCAAGTTATCGGCGAACAGCAAAATCTGACGACAAACAATTAATCTGACAATAATCTTATTATCAGCGGATTATTTTTTTTGTCAATAAATTCGACAGTATTTAATGTTTTTTTATAATATTAGCGGTCATTTATTTTACTTCTAGTGATAATAAAAAAAATTTATCCATTAAGTTTTCTTTATTTTTGGAGTATGAAAATAATCTTCTAAACCTCTTCCTCTATTTTTACTCCACCTATCCTAATATTTGGTACCTCAACTCTTACGAAACAATAAATTATTATTTTAATTATAAAAAAATATGAGTGTTAGCCATTTTAACAAAAAAAATTTGAATTACCCAGATACTCATCAAATAACAGGTTAGGTTAACCAAATTAGCCAAAATGAACTTATAATTAAATTTCTTACAAATGTTGGAGCCTTTTTTTCATATTTTTTTCCTTGTTTAATACTATGTTAATTTTATTTTTTTTTTCAATTGCATAGACTATATAGCATTTTGTCTATATTTTTTTGGTGATTTAATTTTGTTTATATTTTGTTTGTTTGCTTTTTCTTTTATTTTTAGTATAGAGTTTTAGATGCATAACCACTTATTTATTTTTATCTAATAATTTAAATTTTTTAAATAACTGATTTTGTGATATGGTATAAAAAATTTTATGATTAAAAAAATTTATAATTTAATATTTGTTGCTCCTATTCTTCTAAAACAAATTTAAAGAATTCAAATATGGCGAAAACAAAAGAAAAAAATTATGCACAAGTACTCTTTAAGCCTAAAAGAGGATTAAATTTAAATTTTTAGAATAAATAATTTTATAATTAACATAGAGTAATAATAATGGCAATTACTGCCGTGCCGTTTTGAAATTAGAGGATAATTAACTCTAGTATATAGGAGAGGTGAAAAATAGGAATGAAGTTGGTATTATTGTGGATAAGCAGTGGAAGAAGGACGTAGTGGATGTCAAGAGGGTGGAAGATCGGATCATTTCTATTAAACTTGTAGTGAAGGGAGGTGTTTTTCATGTAATTAGTGCCTATGAACCGCAAGTGGGTTCGGACGAACAACACAAGATAAGGTTTTGGGAGGATCTAGAGAGTTTAGTCCAAAACATACTTTCGGGAGATAAGATTTTCTTAGAATGAGATTTAAATGGCCATGCTGGAAGAGAAGTGACTGAGTATGGAAGTATTCACGGAGGCCATGGTTTCGGGGTGATCAATACTGAGGGTAAAACTATTTTGGACTTTTCCTCAACCTTTGACCTTCTCATCGCAAATACATGTTTTAAAAAGAGAGACAAACATCTTATAACCTCTAAGAGTGGCATGACAAGCTCTCAAATCGAATTCTTCTTATTGAGGAGAGTCGACCGAAAATTTTGCATTAATTGTAAAATTATCCCGGGAGAGAGTTTGACAACACAATATAGGATGCTCTCATGTATTTTCGCGTTGAGCAAAAGTTGAAAAAAGACATCATACGAAAAATTCAAGGACGAAGTGGTGGCGGATGAAAGGTGAGGAACAAAGAAGCTTCCTAAGACGGGTAGAAGAAGAGGCAAAGTGGGATGGGAATAGAAGCGCGGAAGAAATGTGGAGGGAGATGGTAGAAGCTATTAGAAGAACAGTAAAAGAAAGTTTTGGTGAATCTAAAGGAATAGGACCAAGAGATAAGGAGTCCTGGTAGTGGAATGCAAGTGTACAAGAAAAGATAAAGATAAAAAGGGAGTGCTTTAAAGAGTAATTTTTATGTCGCAATGCAGATAATTGGAAAAATATAAGGCAGCTAAGAAAGAGACAAAAGTGGCTGTAAGTGAAGCAAGAACAAGAGCATATGAGGGTCTCTACTAGTCTTTGGACACGAAAGAATGAGAAAAATGTATATATAGAATCGCAAAGAGCCATGAAAGAAGAACGAGAGATTTGAATCAGGTTAAGTGCATAAAAGATAAGGATGGAGAGGTGCTGGCTCAAGAGGAGAAGATTAATGAAAGGTGGAAGAGCTACTTCTACGAGTTATTTAATAAAGGATATAAGACTCTTCCGAGCCTTGGTCGGTTATGCACAAGGGAAGAAGATCAAAACTTTGACTACTATCAAAGGATTCGAGACTTCGAAGTAAAAGAGACTCCAAAGCAAATAAAAAATGGCAGGACAGTAGGACCTGATAATATCCCAATTGAGGTTTGGAAGGCCCTTGGAGGAAAAGGCATTAACTGGTTAACCAAGCTTTTTAATGAAATTTTAAGGTCAAAGAAGATGCCTGGTGAGTGGAGAAAGAGCACATTGGTACCTATCTACAAGAATAAGGAGGGTATACAAAATTGCGAAAACTATAGAGGGATCAAACTCATGAGCCATACCATGAAGTTATGGGAAAGGGTGATAGAACGGAGGTTGAAAAAAGAGACACAAGTAACTGATAACCAATTTGGATTTACGCCAGGCAAATCCACCACCGAAGCGATATACTTGGTAAGAAGGATGATGGAGAGGTATCGTAGTAATAAAAGGGATCTACATATGGTGTTTATTGATTTGGAAAAAGCGTACGATAGGGTGCCAAGGGAGGTCTTATGGAAGGCTTTAGAAAAGAGAAGAGTAAGGACTGCATATATTCGTGCAATTAAAGACATATATGACGGGGCCACAATTAGTGTGAAGACTCAAGGTGGTGTGACAGAAGAATTTTCTATTGGTATAAGATTACACCAGGGATCATCCTTAAGTCCATACCTTTTCAAATTAGTCTTGGAAGTACTCACAGAGCACATCCGAGAGCCTGTGCCATGGTGCATGCTTTTTGCCGATGATATCGTCCTTATGGAAGAGTCAAGGGAAGACCTAAATAAGAAGCTGGACTTATGGAGAAAAGCTCTAGAAGTGTATGATTTGCGCATAAGCCGTAGTAAGACGAAATATATGGAATGTAAGTTCGATCTGAGAAGGAAAAACCCTAATATAGAGGTGAAGATTGGAGAAAAAATCTTACGAAAAGTTAAAAGTTTTAAGTATTTTAGGTGTATTATACAGGATAACGGAGAGATTGAACAGGATGCAAATCATATGATCCAAACAGGTTGGTCAAAATGGTGGAGTGCATCTGGTTTTATATGCGACAAAAAAAGTGCTTTTAAAACTTAAAGATAAATTCTATCGCATTGTTATAAGACCATCTATGCTTTATGGTACGGAGTGTTGGACAGCCAAAGGGAAGCACAAACATAAGCTGAGTGTGATAGAGATGAAAATGTTGAGATGGATGAGTGGTCATACGCGATTGGATAAAATAAAGAACAAAGATATAAGGGAGAGAGTTGGAGTTGCACCCATTGTGAAAAAGATGGTAGAATCGCGTCTCAGGTGGTTTGGACATGTGAGAAGAAGACCGATGACAGAACACCCAGTCAGGAGGCTGGATGAGATGGAAGATGGAAAAGGGGTGAAAGACAAAGGAATACCTTAGAAGACCATTCATGAGGTGGTCAAACGAGATCTACATGTAAACGGTCTCTCTGTAAACATGATACATGATAAAGTTTAATGGTGTCGTTTGATTCATGTAGCCGACTCCATTTAGTAAGATAAGATTTTGCTGTTATTTTTTTGTTGTATCATATAAAGCTTAATTATATATATATATATATATATATATATATATATATATATATATATATATATATATATATATTTAACACGCACGTTATATAAATATCTTAACATATCTTATTTGAATATAGAGTATTATGTTTAAACTAAATTCTAAATAATTAATTTATTGTATAATTTCCATTTTCATGAACGTATAAAACTTCAGAAATACTTATGTGATTCTAGAATACATTTAATGTGCATTGTAAAAGCTTATTTTTTTATCTAAATTTTAACTATGTATAAGATTGACTAAAGTGTATAATTATTTCATTTGTTAAAAATGTACAATACAGATCATTATGCAATAATACATGATCCAACAAAAAAATATTTTTCGTTCTTTGATCTTTTTAACTTATAAGTTTGGTTAGTTTTTTTTTAATAATTTTTTTTTCTAAAATTAATAGAGCAGTTAAAAATAATAGAATTAACATTTGAAGCTAATTATACACAACTTTATAATAGAATTAACATTTTTTAAAACAAGTCTTAAATCTGTGTGAAGTTATTATGTATATTTAAATAAAACATAAACAAATTCTAATTTTTGTCTTAAATAATCTGTTGCTAATTTGTTTAAAAAATTCATCAAAAAATATTTGACCAGAAATTTTGGGACCAAATTAACTAACTTTGAAACTATTTTTTTATAACCTACAGAAATCCATTAAAAAGTTAATTTTAAATAACAAACACATGTATTTATTTGATATATACTTGATTTGATGATCAATTGTTTTTAGGTTTAATTACTCTGTTGGTCTCTATAATTTCGCAAAATTTTCAATTAAGTTTCTATACTTTTTTTCCTTTTAATTGGGTCTCTGCACCAATTTTTTTTTCAATTAAGTCCCTTTTAGTAGTAATTGGCTTAATTGTATAGTAGGAGTATTTGCGGTGCAGTTTGGATCGGTTTTGAGTAAAAAACTCATCCGATCCGAACACTAATTTTGTTTGCGGTGCAGTTTGGACTTTGGATTGGATGACTTCTTAAAAAAAATCCGATCCGATCCAATTTCAAGCGGTTTGGATTGGATTGGATTTGCAGTTTTGTAAATTAAAAAAATTAAATACATATAAAAGTCTTAACATCAAATTTTAAATAATCAACAATAACATAACAAGTATCAACAATATCTTTAAAAGCCAACAATAACATAACAATAGAAATAAAATTATAGGTTAGTTAAAATAAATAAATAAATAACATTTTGAACATAAAATATTTATTAAATAATAATAATACTGAATAATATAAAAATGTATAACAAATTAAACATGTTATAAGTATAATTGTAAATATAATAATAAAATAATAATATTATAGTACATTGTGCGGTTTGGATTGGATTGGATCGATTATGAAAAGTAGATTCGAAATCCGATCTGATCCAGCGGTTTGTGAAAAATAGAATCCAATCAAGTCCGAATTAGTGCGGTTTTAATCAGTTTTCGGTTTGGATTGGATTGGATGAGCGGTTTAATTTGGATCGGTTTGGATTTAAATAAAAGGAAAAATAAATTGGTGCAGGTACTCAAATAAAAGGAAAAAAGTGTAGGGACTCAATTAATAAAAAAATTGGTGCAATGATTCAATTAAAAGAAAAAAAGTATAAGGACCTAATTAAAAATTTTACGAAACTATAAGACCAACAAAGTAATTAAACTTTTTTTTATAAACTAAATTTACATGATTAGACAATAATAAATTAAATTCACATTTTTCAACAATAAATTTTTCCCATAATTATTCCGGACAAGATTCTAGGCTTTATTTTTTTCCTTAAATACTCATAATTTTGGACAATAATTTTTTCCCATAATTCTAGGCTTTATTTTTTCCCATAATAATTAAAAAAATCTGAATAGCTTTAGACTTTATAATTAATGTGTTCATGCATCTAGTTACAATTTTATTCGGTATAATGCAATTTGTTTGAGATACAATGGATGTATAAATAATCCTTCTATGCGGTGCAAAAATCCATATGATCTTTTGCTACTCATCATGCTAGATATATTTATTCCATATTATTTAAAGTCTCATATGACCATTCTTGTCTTCGTCATACACTTTTCTTCTTTCATATATGTACTATGTCTTCAAAAAAGATCTACATATCAACTCAATAAAGTACCAAAAAACTATATTATAATGTTCCTTCTTTGATTGATCTCATATATAATTTGAGTGATAATGTTTGTTAAACATACTTTTTATGAGTGTTTTGGGCAAAGCGACTACCTGCGATTGCTACCTAGAAAGGGACATCAAATTATGCATAATTTGAATGTTTCTTTAGAACACATTCATCTAAGGCTCATTCACATACATACCTTGGTGTGATTGTGTAAAAAAAATAAGAACAAGAGAATGCTCATAATGAGGTTTGGGTTACCATTCAAGGTTTTACTATTGTTTTCTTTTTTGTTGAGAATGTAATAATGGAAGTATCTTTTTGAGTTTGTTATGTAATTAGATTATCTTATTAGAGTGACAATGAAAATTTCTGTCAATAATTAATCGAAAAAAAAATTTATTAGAGGAACAACAAAAATCTATGTCAATAATTAATCAAAAAAAATTATTCATTTAAGAATTTAATATTAGATATTTAAAATCTAACAATCACATTTAAAAAACATGCTAATCGGTTTGATTGTTTCCTGTGATTTATCCAAGTGTATAATATATAAGTTATAATATAATTGTATTTAACATTTTGCTTCGGTGTGTACAAATAATGTATGTTTTTATTTCTCTTATTGAGAATCAAGCACTTTATTTAAAGAATAATAATTTAAATTGATACCAACTCAATTCACTAACAATTTTGAATTCAAATTTTGAATTTCTCGATTGTCTTCTCTCATGGATTGCTTTGAATCCTGATCAACTTTCTCGCGATAAAAATTTTATTGAAATTTTTTTTATACAAAACTAGTATTAGATTGAAAATAGTTTTTACAAATAATTATGTTAAATAATCAACTAGCATGCAACCAACTGCAGTCAACTATTGAAAAAAAGATGCCCATTAACGAAAAAAATAGTATTGCAACTTCAGAGCCACCCTAATTTTACTTTTACTCTCATTCATAGTAAAAAAACACAAAAGATAAAAAGAAGCATTCGAAACGTAACAAAAAGAAACATCTAAATCATTGTAAAAGATTATCCAAAACTCTTTCAATTATGATAAAGAAGAACGCATCACTTTTGAATATAAAAACATCCAAAATTAAAAAAAAAAAGAAAAATTCAAAATATAAGAAAAGAAATATCCAAAACATATAACAAAAGCACATCCAAAATCTAGGAGAAAAAAACATCCAAAACTAGTAAAAATAATCATCCCAAACATAAAAGAAGGTTTGAGGCTGGCGAGTATGATGTCGAGGCCACTTGTTAAAAGGCTTTTGCCGAACTTGGGAGCGGGTTGATGTGGCCTTGCGCTAAGAATGCCACCAATAGAACGTGAAGCTCTTTTTTTGTCTCAAAAGCCATAGTTTCACAAACAAAAACTAACAGAGGATGGAGATATTATTAGAGCGTTACTATTTTTTGTTATGAATATTGATTAGTAAATACGTGGGACGACAAGTTGCAGGGGGAGGTGTCGCGGCATGAAGAATTGTAGGGGAATGCGCACGTCATGGCACGAGGGATTATAGGGGAAGGCGTGCACATCACGAGACAAGGTGTTACATGCAGAGGCGCGAGGTCACTGTGATCAAGATTGGATGGGGAGGCGCGTGGCATCACGAAGAGAAGAGTTGGGGGAAGGGGGGAAAGACGCGGAGGCGCGCAAGGAGCGATGGACCTTGAGGGCGTTCGAGAGGAATTGCAGAGGGAGGTCATGGCATAACGGGGGAGAGGAATTAAAGGGAGAGGTTGCGTTCAGTGACGGATCCAGAAAATTTTGGTAGTGGGGGCAAAATTTATATAACATTATAATTATTTTTATAATAAAAATAATATATGTATATAAAAAATTTAATATTAAATTATTTATTAATTATTATATATCTATGTATAAATATATGTATTGTTTAACTTATTTTTAATGTGTATTTTATATTTTAATATATATTTTATACAAATAATTATTTTTTATGTACATATAACATAATTATTGTTATGATTATATTTTATTATTGTAAAATATGATTAGCCTTCAAAATATCTAATATATAAATTACAATACTAAAATAGTAATTTAAATAATAATATATAATTTAAATTTCTATTATTTTAGGTTTTATATTTTAAAAAATTAAATAATTTTTTTGTTAACTACCATCAAAATTTCTCTCTTTTTATATATATTACTAAATAATTATTTAAAAATTCACTTTCTAACACAGTTAGAAGTCGACTCTTATTTATATTTATAGTTAAAAAAGTTCTTTCAATTAATACAGTTGCAATGCAAAAATTAAAGCTAATTTGAAAAGAAGATAAATAATATTCTTTTGAGTTAATTTTTAAAAAAGAATACTAATTTCGTTTAAATTTGAGAATTGATCATTATAAGTTTTAACGAATTTCTAATATAAAATTTTTAAATTGACGATTAAGTACCAAAAGTTGAGTAAAAATTTATTGTGGGGTCAAATTTAATAATCTAATGGGGGCAAATAAATATTATTATCATATACTACTCAAAAAAATTCTAAATTGTAGTGGGGGCGCTTGCCCCCACAACAATGCATGTAGAACCGTCCCTGGTTGCGTTAGAGGTTGAGATGGGATAGTGCGTGTTTTGTGAACCTAATCCTAATTTTTGGAAATTTAAAATTTTTTTGAAAAGTTGTTCAAATTGGCTGTACATGGTTTCTATACTTTCTCTTTTACAAAAGAAAAACATCTTTCTACATTAAATGTTACAAATTTTTAACATGCATACAAAATCCAGATGAAACACTCATACACATTTAGACGAAATTTACATCGATTATTATTTTCGTCCCAAATAAATTTGTACGAAATCTTTTGGATTATTTTAGAAGGTAGTTAAAACTAATATAGTAAAAAAAATTTGAGGCTAATTATATACAAATTTATAATAAAATTAACATTTTTCAAAGCAAATCTTAAATCTATGTGAAGGTATTATGCACATTTAAATGAAATACAAATGAATTCTAATTTGTCTTAAATATGTTGCTAATTTGTTTAAAAAGTTTTTATGCCAGCTAAAAAATGTTTGTCAGGAAATTTTGGGACCAAATTTAGTTAAATTTGAAACTATTTTTTATAACCTTGAAAAGTAACAGTGCTGAATTGAAAGAGAAGAGTAAAGAGTGGTAGAGTGAAGAGAGTCTGAGGAGACGAAAACTGAGACAGAGAAAAAGAAGAGAGAAAGGGTTTCACTAATTTAGTAAAGGTGAATTGAATTGAGACACACACTTACATTTTGTTACTAACAGCTGGCAATTTATTGTGCCTAATGACAACTAATTTGTAGCTAATCTAACTGAAAGAGGTTTTAATTAACTCTGCTGACTCAGCTACCTGGATTACTGATGAGCGGATAATTTATACGCTTTTTGGCATTGTTTTTATATAGTTTTTAGTAAGTTCAAGCTACTTTTAGGGATGTTTTCATTAGTTTTTATGTTAAATTCACATTTCTGGACTTTACTATGAGTTTGTGTGTTTTTCTGTGATTTCAGGTAAATTCTGACTGAAATTGAGGGATTTGAGCAAAACTCTGAAAAAGGCTGATAAAAGGACTGCTGATGCTGTTGGATTCTGACCTCCCTGCACTCGAAATGGATTTTCTGGAGCTACAGAACTCCAAATGTCGCGCTCTCAACGGCGTTGGAAAGTAGACATCCAGGGCTTTCCAGCAATATATAATAGTCCATGCTTTATTCGAAGATTGACGACGTAACTTGGCGTTAAACGCCAAGTTCATGCTGCTGTCTGGAGTAAAACGCCAGAAAAACGTCATGATCCGGAGTTGAACGCCCAAAACACGTCATAACTCAAAGTTCAACGCCAAGAAATGCCTTAGCTCGTGGATTGATCAAGCTCAGCCCAAACACACACCAAGTGGGCCCCAGAAGTGGATTTATGCATCAATTACTTACTCATGTAAACCCTAGTAGCTAGTCTAGTATAAATAGGACATTTAACTATTGTATTAGACATCTTTGGTCTCATCTTTGGTCTCAGTTTTGTTTTATTCTTCATCTTAGGAGATCATTGATCACGTTTAGGGGGGCTGGCCATTCGGCCATGCCTGAACCCTTTGCTTATGTATTTTCAACGGTGGAGTTTCTGCACACCATAGATTAAGGGTGTGGAGCTCTGCTGTACCTCAAAGATTAATGAAGTTCTATTTTCTTTTATTCAATTCCTCTTTTATTCTTATTCCAAGATATTCATTCGTACCCAAGAACATGATGAATCTAATGAGTTAGATAACCCTCATTATTATTCTCACTTATGAGCGCGCGTGATTGACAACCACTTCCGTTCTACATGCAACAGAGCTTGAATGCGTATCTCTTAGATTCCTCAACAGAATCTTCGTGGTATAAGTTAGATAGATGGCGGCATTTATGAAGATCCGGAAAGTCCAACCTTGTCTGTGGTGTTCCGAGTAGGATCCTGGGAATCTGGAAAGTCTACCTTGTCTGTGGTGTCCGAGTAGGATTCTGGTAATGAATGACTGTGACGTGCTTCAAATCTGTAACCTGCTGGGCGTAGTGACAACGCAAAAGAATCAATGGATTCTATTCCAGTAGGGGAGGGAACCAACCGGTGATTGGCCGTACTGTGACAGAGTGCGTGAGCATTAGCTTTCACTGCGAGGATGGGATGTAGCCACTGACAATGGTGAACCCCTATACAAAGCTTGCCATGGAAAGGAGTAAGAAGGATTGAGTAGAGGGAATAGGAGAGCAGGCGTCCGTGAGCTCTACAGCACCTCCATTCCGCTTATCTGAAATTCCTACCAATGAATCTACATAAGTATTTCTATCCTTTTTATTATTTATCTCTTATTTCTATTTTCGAAACCCATAAATCAATATTTAATCTCCCTAACTGAGATTTGCAAGGTGACCATAGCTTGCTTCATACCAACAATCTCTGTGGATTCGACCCTTACTCACGTAAGGTTATTACTTGGACGACCCAGTACACTTGCTGGTTAGTTGAACGGAGTTGTGAAGAAAATAAACAGTGCCATAAGAGTATACATCCTTTATAAACAAAATAACAAGTGATCACAATTTCGTCCACCAAGTTTTTGGCGCCGTTGCCGGGGATTGTTCGAGTATGGACAACTGACGGTTCATCTTGTTGCTCAGATTAGGTAATTTTCTTTTCAAAATATTTTTCAAAAATTTTTTCTTTTATTTTTCGTTTTTCTTCACATTATTTTCGAAAAAAATTAATAAAAATACAAAAAAATTAGAAAATCATAAAAATCAAAAATATTTTGTGTTTCTTGTTTGAATCTTGAGTTAATTTTTAAGTTTGGTGTCAATTGCATGCTTTAAAAATTTTTCTTGCATTTTTCGAAAAATCTATGCATTCATAGTGTTCATCATGATCTTCAAGTTGTTCTTGATAAGTCCTCTTGTTTGATCTTGATGATTTCTTGTTTTGTGTTGTTTCTAGTTTTTCATGTGCATTTTTGCATTCATATTTTTCATGCATTAAAAATTTCTAAGTTTGGTGTCTTGCATGTTTTCTTTGCATCAAAAAAATTTTTCAAAATTATGTTCTTGATGTTCATCATGATCTTCATAGTGTTCTTGGTGTTCATCTTGACATTCATAGCATTCTTGCATGCATCTTGTGTCTTGATCCAAAATTTTCATGTTTTGGGTCATTTTTGTGTTTTTCTTTGAAAATTTAAAAATCAAAAATATCTTTTCCTCATTTCCCTCCAAAATTTCGAAATTTTGGGTTGACTTGGTCAAAAATTTTCAAAATTAGTTGTTTCTTACAAGTCAAGTCAAAATTTCAATTTTTAAAAATCTTATCTTTTCAAAATCTTTTTCAAAAATCATATCTTTTTCATTTTTTTTTATTATTTTCGAAAATTTTAAATATTATTTTTCAAAAAAATCTTTTTCTTATCTTCATATCATATTTTCGAAAATTAGCTAACAATTAATGTGATTGGTTCAAAAATTTGAAGTTTGTTACTTTCTTGTTAAGAAATGTTCAATCTTTAAATTCTAGAATCTTATCTTGTAGTTTCTTGTTAGTTAAGTCATTTTAAAAAATTAAATCTTTTTCAAAATATCTTTTTCTTAAAACTTTTATCTTATCTTTTTATCTTATCCTTTTTAAATTTTATCTTTTTCAAAATTTGATTTCAAAATATCTTATCTAACTTCTTATCTTCTTATCTTTTTAAATTTTGACTTCAAATCTTTTTCAATCAACTAACTAACTTTTTGTTTGTTTCTTATCTTTTTCAAAATCACCTAACTACTTCTCTCTCTTCTATTTTCGAAAATATCTCATCCCTTTTTCAAAAATTCTTTTTAATTAATTAATTGTTTCATGTTTAAATTTTAATTATAATTTTCGAAAATAACTAACCACTTTTTCAAAAATTATTTTCGAATTCTCTCTTCTCTTTTCCACTTCTATTTAATTAATTAATTATTAACACTTCTCTTCACCTCTCTTCATCCAAAAAAATCCGAACCCTCTTCTTCTTTCTTCTACCCCTTTCTTTTTCTACTAACATAAAGGAATCTCTATACTGTGACATAGAGGATTCCTCTTTCTTTTCCTGTTTTCTTCTCGTTCATATGAGCAGGAACAGGGAAAAAGGCACTCTTGTTGAAATAGATCCAGAACCTGAAAGGACTCTGAAGAGAAAATTAAAAGAAGCTAAATTACAACAATCCAGAAGAGACCTTCTTGAAATTTTCGAACAAGAGAAAGAGATGGCAGAAGAAAATAATAATAATAATGCAAGGAGAATGCTTAGTGACTTCACAAAGCCAACGTCCAAGTTTGATGGAAGAAGCATCTCCATTCCTGCCATTGGAGCCAATAACTTTGAGCTTAAGCCTCAACTAGTTGCTTTAATGCAACAAAACTGCAAGTTTTATGGACTTCCATCTGAAGATCCTTACCAGTTTTTAACTGAGTTCTTGCAGATCTGTGACACTGTAAAGACAAATGGAGTTAATCCTGAAGTCTACAGACTCTTGCTTTTCCCTTTTGCTGTAAGAGACAGAGCTAGAGTATGGTTGGATTCACAACCCAAGGATTGCCTGGACTCATGGGATAAGCTTGTCACTGCATTCTTAGATAAGTTCTTTCCTCCTCAAAAGCTGAGCAAGCTGAGAGTGGATGTTCAAACCTTCAAACAAAAAGATGGTGAATCCCTCTATGAAGCTTGGGAAAGATACAAGCAGCTGACCAAGAGATGTCCATCTGACATGTTTTCAGAATGGACCATATTAGATATTTCTATTATGGTCTCTCTGAGTTTTCGAAAATGTCACTGGACCATTCTGCAGGTGGATCTATTCACCTGAAGAAAACGCCTGAAGAGGCTCAAGAACTCATTGACATGGTTACAAACAACCAGTTTATGTACACCTCTGAGAGGAATTCCGTGAATAATGGGGTACCTCAGAAGAAAGGAGTTCTTGAAATTGATGCTCTGAATGCCATATTGGCTCAGAACAAAGTGTTGACTCAACAGGTCAACATGATCTCTCAAAATCTGAATGGATTGCAACATGCATCCAACAGTACTAGAGAGGCAGCTTCTGAAGAAGCTTATGATCCTGAGAACCCTGCCATGGCAGAGGTTAATTACTTAGGTGAACCTTATGGAAACACCTATAACTCATCATGGAGAAATCATCCAAATTTCTCCTGGAAGGATCAACAAAAACCTCAACAAGGTTTTAACAATGGTGGACGCAATAGGCTGAACAATAGTAAGCCATATCCATCATCTTCTCAGCAACAGACAGAGAACTCTGAACAAAACACTTCTAATTTAGCCAATATAGTCTCTGATCTGTCAAAAGCCACTTTCAGTTTCATGAATGAAACCAGATCCTCCATTAGAAATTTGGAGGCACAAGTGGGTCAGCTGAGTAAGAAAGTCATTGACACTCCTCCCAGTACTCTCCCAAGCAATACAGAAGAAAATCCCAAAGGAGAGTGCAAGGCCATTGACATAGTCAATATGGCCGAATGCACAAGGGAGGAGGAGGACGAAAATCCTAGTGAGGGAGACCTCCTGGGACGTTCCTCAAGCAAGAAGGAGTTTCCTATTAAGGATCCAGAGGAATCTGAGACTCATCTAGAGACCATAGAGATTCCTTTGAACCTCCTTCTGCCATTCATGAGCTCTGAAGAATATTCATCCTCTGAAGAGAATGAAGATGTGACTGGAGAGCAAGTTGCTCAATACTTAGGAGCTATCATGAAGCTGAATGCCAAGCTGTTTGGTAATGAGACCTGGGAAAGTGAACCTCCCCTGCTCATTAGTGAACTAGATACTTGGATTCAGAGAACTCTACCTCAAAAGAAACAAGATCCTGGCAAGTTCTTAATACCTTGCACCATTGGCACCATGAGCTTTGAAAAAGCTCTATGTGATCTTGGGTCAGGAATAAATCTTATGCCACTCTCTGTAATGGAGAAGCTGGGAATCATTGAGGTACAACCTGCCTTGTTTTCATTACAATTGGCAGATAAGTCCATAAGACAAGCTTATGGAATAGTGGAGGACGTGCTAGTAAGGGTTGAAGGCCTTTACATCCCCACTGATTTCATAATCCTAGACACTAGGAAGGAAGATGATGAATGCATCATCCTAGGAAGACCTTTCCTAGCCACAGCAGGAGCTGTGATAGATGTCAACAGAGGTGAGTTAGTCCTTCAATTGAATGGGGACTACCTTGTGTTTCAGGCACATGGCCATCCCTCTGTGACAAAAGAGAGTAAGCATGAAGAGCTTCTCTCAGTTCAGAGTCAAGAAGAGCCCACACAGTCAAACTCTAAGTTTGGTGTTGTGAGGCCACAACCAAGCTCTAAATTTGGTGTCCAAACCCCATATCCAAACTCTAAGTTTGGTGTTGGGAATATCACACTTAAATTGACCTGATCACCTTGTGGCTCCATGAGAGCCACTGTCAAGCTACTGACATTAAAGAAGCGCTTGTTGGGAGGCAACCCAATTTTATTTATCTAATTTTATTTTGTTTCTTTGTTATTTTTATGTTTAATTAGGTACATGATCATGAGGAGCCACGAAAAAATCAAAAAAATTAAAAACAGAGTCAAAAACAGAAGAAAAAAATTTTTCACCCTGGAGGACGCACGGGCCGGCGTTCAACGCCCAGAAGATGCATCTGGCTGGCGTTCAACGCCAGAACAGAGCATCTTTCTGGCGCTGAACGCCCAAAACAAGCTACATCCTGACGTTTAACGCCAGGATGCGCACACAGAGGACAATCTGGCGCTGAACGCCAGAAACAAGCATGAAACTGGCGTTCAACGCCAGACACATGCATTACATGGGCGTTTAACGCCCAGAACATGCACCAATGGGCGTTTGAACGCCAGAATGATGCATGAAGGCATGTTACATGCCTATATGGTGAAGGAATGGTATTTGTTTTCACCTCAGGATCTGTGGACCCCACAGGATCCCCACTTCAGGATCTGTGGACCCCACAGGATCCCCACCTAACATATTCCCACCTTACTTCCCAATCCTAGTTTTTGTGATGTGATTCCCCATGTCACAATTCCCAACATCTTCTTCATCAATCACCCAATTCCTCCTCCCAATTACCCCATTCACCATTCACATCAACCTCCTCTTCCCCATACACCCACCTACCTCCATAAAAATTCAAATTCAATTTCCCACCCATTCCCCCAAATTGGCCGAACCTATACCCCTCTCCCTATAACCCTTCTTTTCTTTTACATTTTCACACAACACAAACCCACATTCTCCCACATAGCCGAACCCTCTCTCTCCCTCTCTACCATATTTTCTTCTTCTTCTACTCTTCTTTTCTTTTTTGCTTGGGGACAAGCAAATTTTAAGTTTGGTGTGGTAAAAAGCCTAAGCTTTTTGTTTTCATTCACCATCAATGGCACCCAAGACCGGAGTTTCCTCAAGAAAAGGGAAAGGGAAAGCAAAAGCTTCCACTTCCGAGTCATGGGAGAAAGAGAGATTCATCTCCAAGAGCCATCAAGACCACTTCTATGATGTTGTGGCAAAGAAGAAGGTCCCTGAGGTCCCTTTCAAGCTCAAAAAGAATTAGTATCCGGAGATCCGACATGAAATTCAAGAAGAGGTTGGGAAGTCTTGGCCAACCCCATGCAACAAGTTGGATTATTGATGGTTCAAGAGTTCTATGCCAATGCATGGATCACTAGGAACCATGACCAAAGTATGAACCCAAGCCCAAAGAATTATCTCACAATGGTTAGGGAGAAATACTTGGATTTTAGTCCGGAAAATGTGAGGTTGGCGTTTCACTTACCCATGATGCAAGGTGATGAACGCCCCTACACAAGAAGGGTCAACTTTAACCAAAGGTTGGACCAAGTCCTTATGGACATATGTGGAAGGCGCCCAATGAGAGTAGACTCCAAAGGCAAGCCAGTCCAACTAAGAAGACTGGACCTCAAGCCTGTAGCTAGAGGATGGTTGGAGTTCATTCAAAGATCCATCATCCCTACAAGCACCGATCTGAAGTTACTGTGGATCGGGCCATCATGGTTCATAGCATCATGATTGGAGAGGAGGTGGAAGTTCATGAAGTTATCTCCAATGAACTCTACAAAATAGCTGACAAGCCTTCATACATGGCACGGCTAGCCTTCCCCCACCTTATATGCCATCTATGTTACTCAGCTGGAGTTATCATAGAAGGAGATGTCTCCATTGAAGAAGACAAGCCCATCACCAAGAAAAAGATGGAGCAAACAAGAAAGTTCCTCACGGCCCTCAAGGAGAACATGAAGAAGTCCATCATCAACAAATGCCTCAAGGAATGCACTTTCCTCCCAACAACTATTGGGAGCAACTCAACACCTCCTTAGAAGAATTGAGCCATAATGTGGAACAATTAAGGGTGGAACATCATGAGCACTCCATCATTCTCCAAGAAATAAGAGAAGATCAAAGAGCAATGAGGGAGGAGCAACAAAGGCAAGGAAGGGACATAGAAGAGTTGAAGAACATTATGGGTCCTTCAAGAAGAAGACGCCACTAAGGTGGATTCATTCCTTGTTCTTTATTTTTTTTCTGTTTTCGGTTTTTAATGCTATATTTATCTATGTTTTTGTGTCTCTACTTCATGATCATTAGTATGTAAACCATGCCTTAAAGCTATGAATAAATCCATTAGTCCTTCACTCTCTTAAAAGAAAAATGTTTTAATTCAAAGAACAAGAAGTACATAATTTTCGAAATTATAGTGAATTTAGTTTATTATTTGATGTGGTGGCAATAATTTTTGTTTTCTGAATGAATGATTGAACAGTGCATATGTCTTTTGATCTTGTTGTTTATGAGTGTTTAAAATTGTTGGTTCTTGAAAGAATGAGGAACAAGAGATGTTATTGATGATCTGAAAAATATCATGAAATTGATTCTTGAAGCAAGAAAAAGCAGTGAAAAAAAAAAAAGAGAAGAGGCGAAAATTCTAAAAGCAAGGATCCAAGGCTTTGAGCATCAATGGATAGGAGGGCCCAAGGAAATTAAATCCGGGCCTAAGCGGCTAAATCAAGCTGTCCCTAACCATGTGCTTGTGTCATGAAGGTCCAAGTGAAAAGCTTGAGACTGAGTGGTTAAAGTCGTGATCCAAGCAAAGAGTGTGCTTAAGAGCTCTGGACACCACTAATTGGGGACTTTTAGCAAAGCTAAGTCACAATCTGAAAAGGTTCACCCGTTATGTGTGTCTGTGGCATTTGTGTATCCGGTGGTAATACTGGAAGACAAAGTGCTTAGGGCCACAGCCAAGACTCATGAGTAGCTGTGTTCAAGAATCAACATGCTTAACTAAGAAGTCAATAACACTATCCCAAATTCTAAATTCCCCCAGAGACGCCAATACCTCTAAACTACAAAGGAAAAAGTGAGATGCCAAAACTGTTCAGAAGCAAAAAGCTACAAGTCCCTCATGTAATTAAATTAATATTCATTGATATTTTTGGACTTTATAGTATATTCTCTTCTTTTTATCCTATTTGATTTTCAGTTGCTTGGACAAGCAACAATTTAAGTTTGGTTTGTGATGAGCGGATAATTTATACGCTTTTTGGCATTGTTTTTATAGTTTTTAGTAAGTTCAAGCTACTTTTAGGGATGTTTTCATTAGTTTTATGTTAAATTCACATTTCTGGGACTTTACTATGAGTTTGTGTGTTTTCTGTGATTTCAGGTAAATTCTGACTGAAATTGAGGGATTTGAACAAAACTCTGAAAAAGGCTGACAAAAGGACTGCTGATGCTGTTGGATTCTGACCTTCCTGCACTCGAAATGGATTTTCTGGAGCTACAGAACTCCAAATGGCGCGCTCTCAACGGCGTTGGAAAGTAGACATCCAGGGCTTTCCAGAAATATATAATAGTCCATGCTTTATTCGAAGATTGACGACGTAACTTGGCGTTAAACGCCAAGTTCATGCTGCTGTCTGGAGTAAAACGCCAGAAAAACGTCATGATCCGGAGTTGAACGCCCAAAACACGTCATAACTCAAAGTTCAACGCCAAGAAATGCCTTAGCTCGTGGATTGATCAAGCTCAGCCCAAGCACACACCAAGTGGGCCCCAGAAGTGGATTTATGCATCAATTACTTACTCATGTAAATCCTAGTAGCTAGTCTAGTATAAATAGGACATTTAACTATTGTATTAGACATCTTTGGTCTCATCTTTAGTCTCAGTTTTGTTTTATTCTTCATCTTAGGAGATCATTGATCACGTTTAGGGGGGCTGGCCATTCGGCCATGCCTGAACCCTTTGCTTATGTATTTTCAACGGTGGAGTTTCTGCACACCATAGATTAAGGGTGTGGAGCTCTGCTGTACCTCAAAGATTAATGAAGTTCTATTTTCTTTTATTCAATTCCTCTTTTATTCTTATTCCAAGATATTCATTCGTACCCAAGAACATGATGAATCTAATGAGTTAGATAACCCTCATTATTATTCTCACTTATGAGCGCGCGTGATTGACAACCACTTCCGTTCTACATGCAACAGAGCTTGAATGTGTATCTCTTAGATTCCTCAACAGAATCTTCGTGGTATAAGTTAGATAGATGGCGGCATTTATGAGGATCCGGAAAGTCCAACCTTGTCTGTGGTGTTCCGAGTAGGATCCTGGGAATCCGGAAAGTCTACCTTGTCTGTGGTGTCCGAGTAGGATTCTGGTAATGAATGACTGTGACGTGCTTCAAATCTGTAACCTGCTGGGCGTAGTGACAACGCAAAAGAATCAATGGATTCTATTCCAGTAGGGGAGGGAACCAACCGGTGATTGGCCGTACTGTGACAGAGTGCGTGAGCATTAGCTTTCACTGCGAGGATGGGATGTAGCCACTGACAATGGTGAACCCCTATACAAAGCTTGCCATGGAAAGGAGTAAGAAGGATTGAGTAGAGGGAATAGGAGAGCAGGCGTCCGTGAGCTCTACAGCACCTCCATTCCGCTTATCTGAAATTCCTACCAATGAATCTACATAAGTATTTCTATCCTTTTTATTATTTATCTCTTATTTCTATTTTCGAAACCCATAAATCAATATTTAATCTCCCTAACTGAGATTTGCAAGGTGACCATAGCTTGCTTCATACCAACAATCTCTGTGGATTCGACCCTTACTCACATAAGGTTATTACTTGGACGACCCAGTACACTTGCTGGTTAGTTGAACGGAGTTGTGAAGAAAATAAACAGTGCCATAAGAGTATACATCCTTTATAAACAAAATAACAAGTGATCACAATTTCGTCCACCAATTACCTAATTCAATTCAGCTTAACCATTACTCTATCATATATTCTGCTATCTGACTCCATTATTTAGCTCAACACTCATTCCATCAACCTACACCGAAATTCATTAAAAATAATTAATTTTAAGAAAAAATATAGGTAGACAATGAAAATACGTACTAAACAATGTGAACAATGGATATATCAGATGTTCATTTCACTAGGTGTGCGGATGGTTATTCTAATATTAAGATTTAGGTGCATAATTTAGAAGTGTAATGTGTTTTGATTTGATTGTGCAATGGTTATTCAAATTGTTCAAAAAAGTTATTGGTTACCTAACATAACTCTAATTTTAAACAACTTATTTGATATTTGATTTGAGGGCAAATTTTTTTATAAACTAAATTGACATGATTAGACAATAATAAATTAAATTCACTTTTCAACAATAAATTTTTTCTCATAATTATTCCGGACAAGATTCTAGGCTTTATTTTTTTTCCTTAATAATGAAACAAAAAATCTAAATAGCTTTAGACTTTACAATTAATGTGTTCATGCATCTAGTTATAATTTTATTAGGTATATGCGATTTGTTTGAGATGCAATGAATGTATAAATATCCATCCATGCAGTGCAAAATCTGTATGATTCTTTGCTACTCATGCTAGCTAGATATATTTGTTCCATATTGTTTAAGGTATCATATGGCTTGTCTTTTCTTCATTATACACTTTTGCTCTTTCATATATGTACTATCTCTTAAAAAAAGATCATTGTATATCTACACAATATATCAACTCAATAAAGTACCAAAAAACTATATTATAATATTCATTGATTGATTGTTCTCATATATAATTTTAGCGATAATATTTGTTAAACATATCTTTTGTGGGTGTTTTGGGCAATGCGATTACGTGCGATTGCTACATTGAGAGGGACATCAAATTGAGCATAATTTGAATGTTTCCTTGAAACACATTCATCTAAGGAGCATTCACATACATATATGTTAGTGTGAGTGCTAAAAAAAAATAGTTATGAGCAAGAGACATGTTTCAGAACTTAGCAATTATGTACAAAAAGGGAACAAAATTCAAGGAGAGGAAAAAATGAGAGCAATGGGCGACTAAAGAAACACATCAACAGCTGCTCTGGGACTTTGACGGTACAGGATACAATATGTGATGTGTTGATTTTGTGGATTAGAATATGTTGATTTTGTGTTTGATTTTATGCGTGAGTTATCATATTTTTATTGATATTTTATATACTTTTGTTTGTTTTGCTAATTGATATATTGTATACAGGTGTTGTTCGTCATTGATGGCAATGAGGAAGAAAATAAATAATATCTATTACAAACTCTTTCTCCCCTTCATCCGGTCGAGTAATTTGGAACGATCAAAAAAAGAATTAGAACAAGAGGATGCTCATGATGAGGTTCGGGTTACCATTCAAGGTTTTATTATTGTCGTTTTCTTTGATGTTGAGGATGTAATAATGAAAGTGTCTTTCTAAATTTACTATGTAATTAGATTGCCTTGTTAGAAGGACAATGAAAATCTCTATCATATTAATCAAAGAAAAGAAATATTAGAGAGACAACAAAAATCTGTATCAATAATTAATCGAAAAAAAATATTCATTCAAATAGATTCAAAATATTAGAGAAACAGGATCTCTTGAAGTTATTTTTGGCTGTACCTGTTCACCTCCTCGGCTTGCAATCTGATGCTCAAACTCTTCTACAACCTTGATTAAAATAGATTCAACCAACTGTTCCATGAAGAGAAAAATATTACTTAGATGCTTGTAGGCTCAAACGCACTCTCAATAGTACTGAAGCAGTGGAAGACTAGTGATTGGACTATGCTCCAACTCTCTAGTTCTGAATGAGAAGATTGGACTATGCTCCAACTCACTTCGAGCCTTCTCAGATTAAAAAACAAATAGATGCTGCAGCTCTTAAATGTTTTTGTAATGCATCAACTCTATCATTTGTACATTAACTCCCCTTACCAAAAACCTATAATTTTTAACTGTGATTAATCACATTCCCTTCAACTACAGACATATTAAATTCACACTGAAGACACAAGCATGATGTTGCATACATCAGGTCTAAATCTGGAAGTTAGTAGCACAACAAAGAATAAAATCAAATGCAGCAAAAATCCACCATCATAAAATGTATAGTCTTTGATCAATTAAGCAATCAAGAACTATCATTAAGTTGAGGAAGAGAAGATGCTTCAATTCACAATAATTATATGAACATGAAAATGCAGCGTCTGAAGAAAAAATAACATAAATGAATCAATTAAATAAATAAAAAAGAAAATAGCAAGAATTGAAGTAGAAGATGATGATGGAGAAAGAAGAATACCTCTTCCCTATGTGTTGCTCTCTCAACAGCATCAAGGTTCCTTCTTGAAGAAGCATTCTTCCTTGCCACCACACAATCCACAAAAGCAGAAGCATGATCTGATGCGAGTCCAATTCCAGGGCCACACCATACATCCTGAAAAGAAGAAGATTTTCCATTTAATTTAGGTAAAATCTAGGCTTCGATAATGTAAGTCCTGGGACCAGAATGGCTAGATGGTAGAAGAGTTTTTCTAGAAAACTGTAACATAATAAGAGTCATAATAGTAGTCATGAACCCTCTCTATTAAAATTTTAAACTCTTAAGCAAAAGGCACGTAAATGGTTATATATTGATTACTAACTCCTACAATCTTCTTACCATTGCTTCAGAGCTCACAGAAGATAAGAATTAAAGGGTTAAAAATTGATTAAGTATGTCTTCAAGACTTAGGAGAGACAAGGAGGGCCAGCTTTACCTGGGAACTAATATAATTCAGTGAACCCTGATGAACAAGCTGCAAAATACATAAGCCAACAACACATAAACCAATACATATTAAATATTGAACTAAACCTTATTTACCAGAATAACAATTCTGAAACATAAAATAGAACTCCATAAGGGTTATGCAATTGAAATATTAACCTGAGTATTTTGACCCACTAGACCAACTTGATCTCGTCTAACAGATCCATCACCAATTTTAGCAGATCCTGAGTATTCCTTCTGTATCAATCGAATCGAATCGATGCAACAGATGCAGTCAAGTCACCAAGAGAACCCCACTGCTCAGCCACCCTTTTATATATTACATTGGAAGTCTGAACCCTCTCCAACATACATATTATGCACTGTCATGCTCTGCAACATTCACAATCTCAATTACTATCAACATAATCTCATAATTAGCATATAATTAGAGACATGAAGCCCTAACCTTGAGTAGAGGCGTTATAGATCCATCGTTAAGAGTGAGGATATCGGAAATTTATAAGCAAATTTAGAAGCATAATGTCAACAAGATCTTGAGCTGTAACACTGAATAACAAGCAAATGATTAGCAAACAATGAAAGTTGTAAATAATTATCAAACAAATAGCTCAAATTGAATTACAAATTACTTGAATAGAGCATAACAGAACAGATTCAATGTTCGTCCAAGCAAATGATTCAAACGAAAGCTTCGATTGCAGAAAAAATTCAACAAAATCAGAGTAAACCTGTAGATTCAAACGAAGCACAAAAGTAGAGTATGATAAACCTAAAATTGGCACAGAAAAATTGAGCCCGAAGGTTTATCACGAAGAACAGAATCACAAAATCAGGATTTATATACCTGAAATTTGAGATGGTTACAAGAAGAACTGAGAGAGCGAGTTGAGGTTAGATGGAAGAGGCGCCAGAGGGAGCAGATGCAATGAGAGCGGCGGTAGAGAGAGCTCTGCGACGATGGGAGTAGACACGACGAGAGCGGCGGCGGGGGGATTTTGGAGGACGCAAGGGATGACAGAGAGAGATTATGCGATGCAAGCGGCGGCGGTAGCAGCAACGGCCACGGCGGAAGAAGCAGAAGTAGCAGCCACAGAGAGAAGAAGTAGCTCGTGCCAGGGAGAGAGGAAGAAGCTCGTGTTTGATTTGTGAATGGAGCTCGAAATACAATTTGAATGGGGGCTACCACGGAGAGAGAGAGAGGGTATAGGTCAGGTCTAAATTAAAATTTTCAAACGGAAAATTTTAAATTACAGACGGATTTTCCGTCTGTAATAATTTAATAAAATGCAGCGTTTTGCCTATTTAATTACAGACGGATTTTTCGTCTATAATCATTTCCCACGAAAAAAATTTAATTTTATCGACAGAATTATCGACGGATTATGTTTTCCGTCTGTAATTTATACTAATTCATTTTTTTTGTTTTTCGACAAAAAAATTCTTCTGAAATTCCGTCTGTATTTCCGTGGGATAAAATCCATTGGAAATATCCGTCTGTAATAACTAGTTTTCTAGTAGTGGACAATGAAAATACTAAACAATGTGAACAATGGATATATCAGATGTTCATTTCACTAGGTGTGCGGATGGTTATTCTAATATTAAGATTTAGATGGATAATTTGGAAGTGTAGTGTATTTTGATTTGATTGGTACAGTGGTTATTCATATTGTTCAAGAAAATTATTGGTTACCTATCATAACCCTAATTTTAAACAACACGTGTATTTATTTAATATTTGATTTGAGGGCAAATTTTTTTATAAACTAAATTGACATGATTAGACAATAATAAATTAAATTCACTTTTCAACAATAAATTTTTTCTCATAATTATTCCGGACAAGATTCTAGGCTTTATTTTTTTCCTTAATAATGAAACAAAAAATCTAAATAGCTTTAGACTTTACAATTAATGTGTTCATGCATCTAGTTATAATTTTATTAGGTATATGCAATTTGTTTGAGATGCAATGAATGTATAAATATCCATCCATGTAGTGCAAAATCTGTATGATTCTTTGCTACTCATGCTAGCTAGATATATTTGTTCCATATTGTTTAAGGTCTCATATGGCTTGTCTTTTCTTCATTATACACTTTTGCTCTTTCATATATGTACTATCTCTTCAAAAAAGATCATTGTAGATCTACACAATATATCAACTCAATAAAGTACCAAAAAACTATATTATAATATTCATTGATTGATTGTTCTCATATATAATTTGAGCGATAATATTTGTTAAACATATCTTTTGTGGGTGTTTTGGGCAATGCGATTACGTGCGATTGCTACATTGAGAGGGACATAAATGAGCATAATTTGAATTTTTGAAAACACATTCATCTAAGGAGCATTCACATACATATATGTTAGTGTGAGTGCTAAAAAAAAATAGTTATGAGCAAGAGATATGTTTCAGAACTTAGCAATTATGAACAAAAAGGGAACAAAATTCAAGGAGAGGAAAAAATGAGAGCAATGGGCGACAAAAGAAACACATCAACAGCTGCTCTGGGACTTTGACGGTACAGGATACAATATGTGATGTGTTGATTTTGTGGATTAGAATATGTTGATTATGTGTTTGATTTTATGCGTGAGTTATCATATTTTTATTGATATTTTATATACTTTTGTTTTTTGCTAATTGATATTTATATACAGGTGTTGTTCGTCTGGCAATGCCAAGAAAATAAATAATATTATTACAAACTCTTTCTCTCCTTCATCGGGTCCAGTAACTTGGAACGATCGAAAAAAAGAATTAGAACAAGAGGATATTCATGATGAGGTTCGGGTTACCATTCAAAGTTTTACTATTGGCGTTTTCTTTTATGTTGAGGATGTAATAATAAAAGTGTCTTTCTAAATTTACTATGTAATTAGATTACCTTGTTAAAAGAACAATGAAAATCTCTATCATATTAATAAAAAAAATATATTAGAGAGACAACAAAAATCTGTGTCAATAATTAATCGAAAAAAAATTATTCATTCCATTTTTTTTTAGATTCAAGAATTAATATATATTATTAGAATATGTTGATTATGTGTTTGATTTTATGCGTGAGTTATCATATTTTTATTGATATTTTATATACTTTTGTTTGTTTTGCTAATTGATATATTATATACAGGTGTTGTTCGTCTGGCAATGCCAAAGAAAATAAATAATATTTATTACAAACTCTTTCTCTCCTTCATCGGGTCCAGTAACTTGGAACGATCGAAAAAAAGAATTAGAACAAGAGGATATTCATGATGAGGTTCGGGTTACCATTCAAAGTTTACAATGAAAATCTCTATCATATTAATAAAAAAAATATATTAGAGAGACAACAAAAATCTGTGTCAATAATTAATCGAAAAAAAAATTATTCATTCCATTTTTTTTTAGATAGATTCAAGAATTTAATATTATATTTTTAAAATCTAACAATCATAAATTTAACATACAAAATCAATATCTTAAATAATCATGTAGAACAAGAAGTATAATAATGCAAATACTTACTTACTTATTTTTTCTATTTATTTATTCTATTATATAAAAATTGAGTTTCCGCACTTAATGATGGAGCTGACGTAGCATGCTCCAGAGAGTGTTTCTCGATTTAATTATTTTAACTCATTAAATACAATTTATTACAATAACTTAATTATATTAACTAATTAATTTGATTGAATATTTAAATATTAATATAATTTATTAAAATTTATATTACTTAATTAATTAGACTACGTTAATTATAATTTATTATATCAGTAAAGTAGTTTTTTCATTTATGAAATCTAAAATAAAATAAATAATTTATTGTTTATTCTAATTAAATTTATTAAATTGGATGACGCATAGCAACGCACACGGTGGCAGAACAGACACGACAGCAGTAATAACTGGGTAGGTGGAATAACGGCGACAAGATGGAAGTTGCATGTTCTTCTTTATTGCATTTGAAAGCAAGTCAAGCAATATTCTACTCTCCTGGGTTCTTGGGAGTGAGGTCAAAGAATTGAGGGCAAGAAAAGTTGGGTGGTTATTTGGTTTTTCAAGGCATTTTTTTTTCAAATTTCTAAATACCTAAAAGAGCACCGTGTTAAAGATTATATATCCTTCATTTCTTTCTTTTTTCTTTAATGTAGATGAATATAAAATATATTAGGAATTGTCTACGAGAAAATTAAATTAAGTTAGACAAATATATATATATATATATATATATATATATATATTATTGTAATTGAATAAATAAAAAAAATTAATTAAAAAACATCGTTATCCTTGAATTTAACTCTACCTATTATGCAAAATCTCTATTTATATGATTTATTTCTCATTATATCTAAATTATATCTCATTAATAATTATAGATAAAAAACTTTTATTAATTGTATTTTAAGTTTTCAATTATATGTCAGAACTAATTTTTTTTATCTAAAGTTAGTGTAAAAAAATTCACATCAAGTTATCTAGACTCTAGAGTCATTAATAAGTTTTTTGACCAATAAGATGTCATTAATAATCTTCTCTAAAAGTTTAAGTTGCATAATATAATTAGATAATTTTAATAAGAATAATATTACGCATTTAAATTTATCTATTCTATTATATTTTAGGTAATTGTATATTTTTTTGTTATGTTAAAATTATTATATAATTTTAAGATAATTTAGTTATGTTTATTTTTTTAAAAGTATTGTCATTATTGGAGAGTAACTAATGTTTGTGATAGTATAAAATTAAAAATAAAAATACAAAATATTAATATACTGTATTTTTGAAGTATAAATCTTGAAGTAAATATATGTAATTATAATTAATGATCATAATTAAAAGTCTTTATTTTATTCCAATTTATTCAGGACATGTTTATCTTAAATTTTATTCCTTTATTAATTAGTATTTTTTTGTACATTTAATTATCATTAATTTATATAAATCAAAATATATAACTTAAAAAGATAGATACGTGTCTAAAAAATGAAAAAAATATTTTTTTGTTAGTAAAAAATTTATGATGCTTTAGTTTTTTTTTTTTTTGTATCATATCTTACATTTTTATCATAAGTTAGAGGTAAATTATTAAATATAAATTAGATTTATTACTTATTACCCTACTTCGAATTCATTAAATTCGATTTAAATGGAGACAACTAGGTAACGTTATTGAGTTTAGGGGATTCAGGTAATTTTAGGGTGACTTTGGTTTATCAACGTAAATTAACCTAATATGTGATATTAGTTTTTGTTATATATATATATAAAAAAAATGTGACATATTTATGCATTGTTTAGATTAGAAGAATTTGTAGAGAAATAACATGCTGGGAAAGAAAATGGATGGAAAAATCAATTTTTCATTATTTGGTTCAACAAAAAAATTGAATAAAAAACATAAAAGTGTATATGAAGCTCACATAAATTTTTTCTCTTCAAAGTTGCGAAGAAAACTGATTCAAAAGTGCAAACATGGATAAAAATACAGAGTTACCATTTGAAATATAATTTATATATAATATATAAAACCATTAATATAATTTTTCTCTATTATAATTTTTTCTCTTCTTACTTTTCCTTCCATTCAAGTAAAAGAAATTTTTTCCTCTATTTTTTTTTCATTCATTTTTTTTAATCTAAACATCACGCAAAAAAAAATAGACTTTTCTTTCCATTTTCTTTCCTCTTATTTTTTATCTTATATCCAAACAATAGTTTAGTGTTTATCCATTTATCTTTTATTAATATTGTTATAACAAGGATACATGTAACTTTATAAAAATGATATAACCTAAACTTTGATTATTTATGAATTTATTGAGTGGCTAGAATAGCTCCAAATCACGAACCAATGAATGCTAGCAATAAGGATGATTACAAAAACAGCCGAAACGGGTATTTGCAGGGATTACTCGCGTTTTGGAACTAGATGGGAACTCCTGAAATCCTCACGACCTGCCATGAGAAAATGGATGGGGACTAGGGGTGGCAAACGGGTCGAAACCTGTCGAGCTGGTCGCATAACCCGCCAAAAAATGCAGGTTGGGCTGAAAATTTATGGCCACCAAACTTAAAAATCCCGCCTACTCTGCACCGCCTAATTCACGGGATTTGGCGGGCTTCGGCGGGGTGGGGCAGGCTTTTCCGCTGAGTCAAGCTTTTATTTTGGTAGAGCTATTTTTTTACAAATTTCTATGATGTTATTGATCTACAAAATGATGAAGATGATAATTGAAGAAGTTTTAAGTTATATTTTGGATAATATTTGTTTTGCTTTGGACAATGCTGGTTTTATTATTTAGTTTCAAAAAATTGATTTATAATTATATTTATTATATATTTATAATTATAAAGACGTTAATGTGCGTGAATTTAAAAATTATAAATTCTTTATATTTTTAGAAATTATAAATTTATTGAAATTGTTGTGAAATTATATATATTGTTTAATATTTAATGGCTTATAAAAAAAGGAGATCCCGCCAGCCTACCATTAGGCAGACGGGGGGAAATTCAGGACCGTTTTACTAGGCGGGGAGGGTTTTTGGCAAGACAAGGCGGACTTTCCCGTTTGCCACTCCTAATAGGGGAACGGACATAAGTACCCGCCCCATGAAACTTATTAAATATACGCGAATATAAAATTATTAATTTATCATAATTTATATATATGTAAATCCATTTCTTGAATTTAGTAATCCTAATTTCTGCCTCCAATTCGAATTTTTTCTTTTTCTTTCAGACTCATTCTCAGCCTTGATCCCCTCTCTCTCTAACTCACTTTCTCTACGTCTCATCAAGTCCGTCACTATGTCGCTCAGTATCGTCCTAAAAAATTATGTTATGTTATTATGTTGGATTATTTTTTTATGTTTTCTCCTTTTGAAATGTTATTTTTCATAACGAATATGTTATAAATTATGTTGAATTATATTGAATTGATTATTTTATGATTTATTATATTATGTCTTTTTGTGTTAATTTTTTTAAAAGTTTTCAAAGAATATTCGTAGATACCCGAAGAGATCTACGTTCTCTAAGGAGTAATTAAACAGGAACTTGCAATGACGGAGAAAGAATGGGGACATTTTTTTAAATAGGAATGAGGGATGGAAAATGGGTTTCTCACGCTCCCCTGAGTCCTCATTACCATATTAATTTATTTTTCAATAGAATAAATTATATATTGAATAACAAAAGATGTTATCGGTTTCTTTTCACACTAACTAATACTCAACGATGGTGTTTCAATACACCATATTACAAAAAAATATTAATCGATCTAATAACTTTTGTAATGACATAAGTTTATGAATTTGAAAATTTAAAAATTATTTCATAAAATGTAAAGTTTTAACAAGTAATAATGTTGATCATATTGTTTTGATTTCAAGAATGAATACGATAGCAATAAATAAAATTGTTCCAAGTAAATTTCAACAAAGACAAAAATTCATAAGTATTTCTATTAATGAAAAATTAATCTATTTTAAAGACAAATACAATTTTTTTTTATGGATTTCCTAACTTGGCAAGTCGAGAATTAATTCACTACATATTGATGCTCTATTTATTAAGGGTTTGTCGCTAACTAATGGATTGTGATACACACAAGGCGAGATTCAAACTCTAAATACTTGCTTAAGTGGGCAAATGAGATGACCATTTAATAAATTTAAATTGACTAAAATAAATATTAATTATTTTTAATATTTTTAAGTTGTAAAATATTTATAATAATAATTACTATGTATATTTTTTATTTAAATTTTAATAAAAAATTTTATATAATTTTATGTATTATCCCGTGTAGACACGGGAACATACACTAGTACATACTAATTATTGGTTGATTATTCATAATATAATTGTAGGCCTATATTACTATGTAGATAGCAAATTTATCTACATGTGTATATTACACATGTCAATCTCTCAAGACATCATTTCTTAGCCCAAAACGACAAATTCCTTAGTGGTGGGGTTCACGAAAAGACCGACCAGTATTTACTTTTTGCAGATCCTAAGTTATGTTAATCATGTTAATAATCCTGGACATGGTAAAAATTAATCTGAAAAGTTAATTTCTAAATTTTGCAGAAATAAAAAATATTTAATATTATTTTGTATTATTTAAAATGTTAGTTATTTCGTATTTTTCCTTATCATCATTATTACTTACACATGTTTTGACAAGGAAATAAGTAAAAATAACTGTTAAAATGTTGAATCTTCAGCAAAGTACTAACAAATTATTTGTTTTAATTTTAATTTTAACATTTTAATATTTTTAATTATATATAAGTAGATGTAACAATAATATTTGTCACAATTCTATAGTGCAATGTTAGATTATGATTGTCACATTAACACGTTTAAAAAATGTTAAAAAACATGCTTTACCTTTAATGAACTATTGTATCTCATATTCAACGTTAAATCTCTGAGATTACATTTATTAAATGACCAAGCTAATGACTCAGAAATTTTTTTATTTAAATTAAATAAATAGAACATTTATCCAAATGGATAATATATAGACAATTTATAATTTTAAATATACATATACATCTTGGATATTATGCCAAAAAAAAAAACAATTTTAAACGCAAATATACGGAATATGCTAGAAGTTAAAAAAAAAAAAAAACAATTCCGATACAGCTGGAATATGACAAGTATTAAGTTGTGCATAAACTAGGACTGAGCAATCGAGATATGGCATAATAAGTTTCATGTCCGTGTATTTAAGAAACATATATTATTGTGATGATTTAACTATAATACTAGGTACGGTTAATTAAATATTCGATTTGAAAAAAAAAATATTTAAAAAATAAATATTTTAAAATTTTAAAATTTTATAAAATATATACAAAATTTTTTAATATTAATATTTTAAAAATCAGACTGGATCAATTAGTCGAACTGATTTCTCATAAACGCCATCATTTTGAACTTAAAAAAAAAAGAAACCAACGCTTAAAATCTTAAACGCGTCACCCTCTAACACCTCCTTCTTCCAACACCCCCTCTTCTCGTGACATTCAGAATTGAAAAGCAAAAAATTAGAGTTCTGCCGCCGCCGTCTGTTGTTGTCGGTGTCTTCGCGGCCCCCTCCTTCCCCTTGTCTCGAATCCAGGCACTCTCTTGTAGCTCAACACGTTGTCTGGTTGAGGTTTGGAGATGCTCACTGTCTGTTCGTCATCCTCATCTCGCCGTTCACCATCGTCTGTTTGATGCTGTGCTCTCCGTCGAAGGTTAGTGACACCGTTTATAGGCTTACAGGGTTTTTCACTTTTTCGGATCTTGCTTTTATGTTCTGTTTAGTGATTTATTGATTTTTGAATGTGGGTTAAAATTAAATTGTTGATTCTGTGTTGTTAAAAATAGATTTATTACTCCGCTGCTGCTCTTTTTAATTTCTGAGGAAATGAGTATGCTGTTTTTGAATTTTAATTGATATGTTTATTGATTTCTGGTTTAAGGTGATTAATTGTTGCTGCTTTTTTAATTTTAATTGCTGATTGTTCTTGATTCCTGGTTGTTGTTCAGTCTGTTGTGGTATTGGTAATGGTATTTTTTATTGGGATCCTTTGAGAGCTGCTGGTAATGTGTTACCTTATTGATTTCAGCTATGAAATTATGGATGATTAATTGATATTTGGCGAACTTGAAATAAAATGTTGGGGGGCCAAATAAAAAATAATTATCAAAATGGTTTTGATATGGACTCCATTTAAGATAAGCTCGTCTAATCTCATCTCTCTAGTTTAGATGATATTGTCAAATTTAAAGCCATTTTTCAAGATCTCGTTCTAAAAAATTAAAGTCAAACTCATTAGATATAACTTTTTAAACTTTTGAAGGTTGTAGCTCACTTTTTTTGTGATTCATTAAAGTAGAAGAACTATCTACAGATGTTGATATTGTAAAAGTTATATGTTCTCCTTCTTAAATATTAGCATTCCTTTTAAAAATGCATCAATTCTTTGATCTTTCATTATTATTTTATATAAAAATTTGAATATATATCCTGTAGAATATTTAAAGAAGAAGTTAGAGGGACAAATATTAAAATTTATAATATTTATTGAATTTTTTATCAATTTATATAAATATAATAATATTAATATTTATTAAATATTTTATTATTTTTTATCATATAAATAATTAAATTAAATAAATAATAAAATATAAAATAATATTAAATTAAATAAATAAAAAATATCTAATTTTTTATATTTGAACTTAAAGGTAAAGAGAATGTTGTTTATTGAACTTATTGAGTACTTTAAGTTATAGTAAAGTATTTAAACCAATTGAACTATTTTTTATCTTTTGAAAAAATACTACTAATTTTTTTATAAAAAGTTTGGGGGGGCCATGGCCCCCTGTTGTCTGAACTAAGCTCCGCCATTGACTACTGCTATTTTTAACTTTGTGAATGACTTATTGATTTCAGTCACTTCCTCTTCTCCAACCCTAGCCTCTCTTCGAGCCACTGTCGCCGCCCATCCGTCGAGCCACTGCCACCGTCCGTCCATCAATTTCAGTTGCCGTCCGTGCTCTCCAACTCCTGCTTTTTTATTCTTTTTTTCCTAGGTTCATTGAAGATAAGATTGGGTTGAATTTTTTATTTTTATTTATATTCTAAAGCAGATATAGATATGCTGCAATTTCTTCTAACTTCTATTAGTTAGTTTTGATTCCAAGGTCTTTGTTTATTCTACCAACAACAGAAAACATAAACAAAATAGAAAAAAAATTGACCCGTTTTCATCCTTTGATGGAATTTTGAGACTTGAACATTAAAAATTCTATTTTTGTGACTCCTATTAAAAAAATGAGATTTTTTATATTTGGGTCTTTTTATATGTCATTTATGACTGAATGTATGGTATATGTGACTTTGTGTTGATAACTCATATGTTCATATTTTTTTAATATCAAGGCATGTTTAGCTTCTGATTTGAGAGTTTTTGATTAACTTAAATAGATAAATAAATAGATAGATAGAGTTCTTAGTATTTTGTCTCAACCAAGGGATAAAGTTCATAATAGAAATTTAATAGTGGAAACTGGTGAAACTGTGTTAAAGTTCAAGAAAGTTGTTTCTTTGCTTCACAATGGTTTTGAGTCATGCAAGAGTGAGGAAGCATAGAAAATTTCAAGTACCCTTCTTTTAAAGCATACTCTTAGATAATCCGAATTACTTCAAGAACAACAACCACCTTAATTAAGATCAATCAAAGAAAGTAGTGATGCTACTTGAAATTTTGATAATCTTTGTTAATTTTGAAAAAGTTTGTTATTCTTTTGTAACTTATTATTGTGTTATTGTGATTTAATTATTGGTGGTGTTGTTGTGTAATTGTTATTGTGATTTAATTATTTCTTCTGACATTAAAGATTGATTGTTAATATTTTGATGTTTGTACTTTTTTTAGGATATTTATTTATAATTTATTTGTTATTTTATTATAAACAGTTTTTTTTTTTGTTAAACCAATGAACCAGTGATTAAAACGGTTCGATAATCGGTCTAATTTTTAAAACTTTGCTTAATACGTCAATATAATATTTTAGATAGTATTATATTAGTTTAATTTTTATTTTATATTTTATTTAATTTCATTCAAATAATTTATAATTTTAGTAAGTCTAAATACACTAATGGATAGTAATGCACATTAAAAAAATATTTTTGATAATATCATTCACACAGTAATGAATGATGAGTGAACAAATAATAACGATAAGGCTACGTTAGATTTGGTGGACATTTATAAGGAAGAGACTTTATAACGGGTAGTGGGCTAAACTAAAGACAATGTTCGCTTTAACGAAGGAGTAGAAACAAAATATTTATAAGTGAATTAGAGAATTAAGATTTTCTTATAGTTATACCTCTAATTTAGACAGGTGTACAAACGTGTTACAAAATAAATTTGTTGGATTAAAGTCATGATTATCCCGTTTTATAGAATATTTTACATATATCAATATATTATATAATATTAGTAACAAATATTAGGACAGAAATGTGGATATTAATGCATGATTATGAGAAAAATAATATTTATATGTTATTTGATTTAGAATATATATTAATATTTTAAATCATTTAATGGTAAGAATATATGTGATTATATTATTAGACGAAAAGGATAATATTTTAATTTATTATAAATTATACTAAAGGTAAATTATTTAAATTATACATAAAATTGTATATAATTATTTGTTCTTAAATAATTAAATAATCAAGTTATTATATTATTATCAATAATTAATATTTTTTTAATTTAAAAATATTATAATTAAATTCATATACTCTAACCAAAGAATAAACATGTTAGTCTATTAAATAGAATTTTTAAATTAAATTTTAAGAATTAAATAATATTTCAAATTTTTTTGGTTCAAAATCAATAATTTATTTTAGATAGTTTAGATTTTTTTTGGATGTATTGAACACGACTTTATTTTTATTTTTTTATTATTATATCATTAATTAATAATTTATTTTTTACTCTTAAAAGTATTATACTAATAGAAAGAAGAAGTATATTAATATATGATTATGAAAAATAAAATATTTATATATTATTAAAATTAGAATGCGTGCATTAATATTTTAAATTAATTAATGATACAGACATATATGATTATATTATTAAAAAAAGATAGTATTCTAATTTATTATTAATTATAACAAACATAAATTGTACAAATTATAGTAGAATTATACATCATTATTTATTCTTAAATTAAAAAAATAAATTATTGTATTATTAATTAATAATTTATTTTCTAATCTTAAAAGCATGATAATCAAATGGATAAATTCAGATTAAGGAGTAAATATGTTAATCTCTTTAATATATTTTTCAAATTAAATTTGACAAAATTTTTAAAGTGATTTCGGATCCGTACATTAATATTATTCTTTAATTTTTAATTGCACTAATTTGATTCTCAAATTGAGCTCCGAATAACTTTCTATCTATTTTCAGCATGAATCAGCAAGTGGATTGCTGATGTATTATTACCATTGCTATGCTGTTAATTATAATTCTCCAATTTAATCCCTGTCTACATTGATAAATCTTAACACTTCTTCTTCTTCCTTTCTAATAAATATTTTTGTGCTTTAGATGATGAAAAATCTAGTGCATCTTCTTTACCGAAAACAAATGCAAAATTAAATCTTGGGAATAGAAATATTGATCCTTGAGCAAACTACCTACAGATACTTTAGATGTAGATTCTATTAGCAAAGCAAAAATAGTTGGCATATCAGAGACTTAAAGAATTAAATCCAAATTTTTTTCAAAAACTTGAAAGAAGGGGTTCAGATAATTTGTCAGTGAAAGTGGAAACTCAAATTTTCAAACTCAAATAATGAGGAGGAATCTAGGATAATGCTAAAGATTTGAAAGAAAGAAGCATTTTCAATCACGTGTTAAAAAGAAACAATGATAGAAATTTAACTTCCTCCTCCTCCTTCTTTTTCTTCCAAAAATTACTATTTATTTAAGATCCAACTTGTACTCAATTCTTTCCAGTTTTGATTTGCACCGTATAAATATTATAGATTGCATTTCACTCTCACTCTTCAACTCTTCAACAACCTTCTCTTTTGCATTCGAATTCAAATTCTTCACATCCTTCAAAAACCCTAACTTTGCGTCCCTTTCAGATACCCTTTTCACTTCTTCTTCTAAAACTGAATCTCTTTGTGTGCTTTCTTCACTTGTTTCATTTTTCTTTTTCTCTTCTTCTTTTCCTTCTTCTTTTTCTTCACTATTCCATAGCGGCAAACTCTGTAACACCTTCACTATCATAATGTTACGCTTCCGGCTGTGTTATTCTGATAACAAAAAGTATTAAAATTACTTTATATATTTAATAATAAGGTATGAGCCTCTATGCTTAAATCTACCAATAGTTTCACTAAACACTTAAAACTTTTTCAACAAGAACAAACAACGTATATTCACATACTTAATATTTATAATACATTATAGTATTACATACAAAACCAATTACAAAACCTACTCCTCTGAATAAAACTCTAACTAACAAGGCAAGAGGAAAATAAATTCTAACAACCCAACTTGTAAACATACCCTTCTATATTCCTGTAGCTCCGCACTAAATCTTTGCACCTGTAGTTGAAAGGGGGTGAAAATAGGGGGTAAGAACTGGGGAATTCTTAGTAGGATCGGAGTGTATAATTATGTTCATTTTATTACCATAGCCAACAACAAGAAGTAGTAGAATACATTTAGACTTAGCAAATAAAGGACACAGGATTTAAGCAATCACATAGCACACCCACAATCACAGAAAACACACTCACAAATAAATATGCACAAACAAATATGATGCATGTCTATCCTATGGCCAATGAGCATGAGCTCATTTGTCGGTTGTATAGCCAAACTTGACATGTCCGGTAGCTAATCTGGACACTATCTCTCTGTTATACTTTAATATCATTAAAGGGAATACGTGTCCTGTCACCATTAGAGGAAATTGCCCTGTCACCCTTACAATCAGAGAGAAAATGCAGACATACTCATCATCAATCATCCTCATTTATCATATTTATTCAGTTTTATGATTCAAACACAGTTTTCATCATTCTTCTTCCTCATCCCCTATCTGAGCAAATGGACAACGCCACTGCATCTTACCCGATAATTCAAAACTTAAATCTCCGCTTTGTGACATTCTCCAAAAACCTTCAAAACTATTTCACTTAAACCAAATCTTCTTTGCAAACTCAACTCTTCTTTCAAAAGACAAAAGAATCATCATTTATTTGTTAAATCCATCCGCAAGGCCTCTAGAATTTGAGGGGAGCGATAACCAAATCATTTAAACTTAAACATAATTCATTCTTTTCTTAAATAAATCAAAATAAAATAAAACAATTCTTCAATCCAAATTAACTGAAATAAAACTTCTCAAAATTCTTCTAAAAATTTCAGAAGCACCTCCCCTAAAACTCGGATCTTGCCATCCTTCTCGGGTCCCATCCAAACCATTTTCAACAGCAAAATCATTTACAAAATCGAACCAATCCTAATATTAAATATCTTTCAAAATCAACCCAACTCAAAATTCAACTGCTTCTAAAATTAAATCATTTTTTTAAAAATTCAAAATCAACTAATATAATTCTTAAAACTTTTGAAAATTCATTTTGACTCCCAAACTTTTTAAAAATTACACTTTAATCATTAAACTTTTAAAAATTCTATTTTAACTCAGAAATTTTCTTTTATTTAACTTCCATTCCCAAAACTCTTTCTTATTTATATTTTGGCCACAAAGTAGTCAAAACATGAGGGTCGTGTGTTTTTCAAAAAACCAAATCAAACTCATCAAAAGTTCATCAAAATTACTTAATTTTTAACTAGTTTTTCAACGGTTTTGATGGTAATCAGTGGCTAAGAGAAGGAGGTCGAATCTTAGCCCATTTTTTTGGTTCTATTACTTTCTGCCTTTTAAGATAGCCTCAGGAGATTTTTCAATTTTTTGTCTCATAACCAGTCATGAGACATTTTTTTTTGTCTCGTAACCAGTCAGGAGATATTTTTTCAATTTTGTCTCCTACACAACGGAAACAGGAATAGAGTAGAAGAGAAAGAGAGAATCACACCCAAAAGTATCCTGGTTCAGCTGCTAAGTGCAATGCAACCTACATCTTGTCTCCATCACAACTGTGACAGAATTTTACTATAATCAGCTTGATTACATACACAAATTCTTCCATAGGAACTACTCATTCCTATCTGGAATAAGTCCAGAATCTATCCCCAAAACTGAACTTGACTTGGTCACCTACCAAATTTTCAACTGCAAAGTGTTAATAACCCAACTTGCAAGGGAATCCCCACAGGATCATGAAACACAACACAGATGTACAAAGGAACTCTCAGACATCTATGCCTTTTTCTTTAATTTTGTACTCTCTGCCTTTTTTCTCTCATTGGCTTTTTCTTACAAACTCACTCTTTTTGTCTTTTTCACCATGCGACTCAGACAGACAAAACTAAAGAAAAGAAAACAAAATGAAACCCATTGAAGGAGAAGAACTTCTGTTAGCTTAGGGTAGATATGAGAATTCTGTGCTTTCTCTCCTTGTCTCAACCCTTGGTCGTTCACCTTTATTATAGAAGGGGAAGCTTCCAAGGTTGAAACCGGTTCAACCAAGCCACCAATCTTCTTCTCCAACACAAATCCGGTTCTGACAGAGAGAAAGGAGAGGGAAAACTGAAAGCAAATCAACATGCATGTACCTCTCTCTCATCCCTTCTCATCAAACTTCATCAATGTGAGCCTTCCATCTTGACTTTGTCCCCAAAAAAGAATTCTGACCCTTGATGAACTCTTGATCCTTGACAGTTCCATCTATTCCATTTTTACTTCTTCCTCCACGTAGCTACAGTAGCTACCTTCTGTCTTGGATGAACAAAAGCCACGCCATGCTGTAGATCTTCTTTTCTCAAAGGCAATCACCCTAGCCTTTTGCTTCTTCTTAGCTCCTCTCATGATTTCTCTGATAACTTTTACCTTCTTCTTTCCTGTTGACATGACCGAAGAAGAGAGAGAGGAGAAAGAAAAAAGTAGAAAACTTTGGAAGCAATTAATGAAATTAAACCAAATTAAATCCCTTCCAATTTCCTATGCATAGTAACGTGTGAAGCATTAAAAACAATCAAATCAATTTGAATTTTCTCTTTTCTGTTACTAATGCATGTAATTAAACCAATTGAATTCACTTTGAATTCCATTCCAAAGGGGAGTGGGTAACCGAACTCATCATGCTCCATTTCCTTTCTTTTCTTCTTCAATTTCGGACCAACAAATTGTTGGATCCAATGGAAGCATTGTATTGGGCTACTCAAAAGTTTTCTGGCCCAATTCATCTTGCTAACCAATTAAATAATTCAGCCACATATCATATAGAGTTTTTTGCACAAGGCTGAATATTTTCTCATCACATTGGGCTTATGTTATTTTTGACCCGCTACCAAAATCTGCACACTAACAGCAACATTAAACCACCAATTTGAATCACAAATTATATTAACAATATTTCTAATTAACAATTTTAATAATGTTTGATCATCACCGTAATTTCAAATTTTCTAAACCCATCAGGTTTCAATAACTAATTTTTTACAGCTTTTAATTTAATCTCGTAGCCATCAAAATTCATCAAATTTATCTTGAAATACCACATCACAACAGCTCCAAAATAATCAAAATACCCCAACTGGCTATTCATACATAGCCGAACCAAAATCTCAAGTAAACAACAATAATTTAATAAAAATTCAACATAAACTTAATCAAACTTAAACGATAATCAATCAAGTCAACATTTACTTATCAAATTTATATTTAATTATTATAAAATTACCAAATCTTACCTCCGTATGAAATAAAAACAACAAAAATTTTGGAGAAGCTTTTTAACTGAGCTGCTGAAAAAGAAAACGTCAGAAATCGTCTATGCTGTTGGGTTTTTTCTCTCCTTTGTGAGGCACAAGCCCAACATTTTGAGAGTGTATTCTTTCACCCTAGTGTCACAACCCTAATTCAGTTTTTTGAGGTCTTTTGAGAGAAAGAGAGTAGCCACCAAAAGAGAGAAAAATGGGGGAAAACAGAATTTTCATTTTTGCCCAAAGCAGTAAATTTTAAATGGCAGTTTCTCAATTGTTCACTGTTGGATCGGCTTGAAATTTAAACTACGTGTTCCTATCATCTTGTTCTTCATTCTGGTTGGTGGAGATGTTGATTGAAAGTTTGCAGTAGGAGAAATTGACTTCGCAATAGAGAAATTAGGTTTCTCATTTTTACACAGAGCAGCAATCTTTGAACGGAAATTTCTCATGATTTCACCGTTGGATTGACGTGAAATTTGGACTGTAGATTTTTCACATCTTGTTTTTTATTCTGAACGGTGAAGATTTTAATTAGAGGTCTGCATAAGGAGAAATTGGCTTCGATAGTAGCTCTATTTTTTGGGTATATTTCATCTTCTTGCTTCTCATTTATGAGCTTTGGTGCTTTGATATTTTGGCTGGTTATTTGCACATTTTTGTGCTTTGTTTGAAACTCTCTTGTACCCCCATTTGATTATAGTGGAGCTATTTCATTGGTCTGGACGACCCGTGATTTTTACCTCTCACATTGAGGGGTTTTCCACGTTAAAATCTTGGTGTGTTCTTGTTATTGCTTTACTTGCTATATTTGCTTGTTATAGTTGCTGCCATATTGTATTGTGAGTGCTTCCATATTACTCTTGTGTTGGATATTTGTGTCGTTTCTGCTGTTAGGCTCTTTCATACTAGTATCTGAGCTTGTTGGTATTTTTCTAGGCTTGTGATTCTGTGAACAATGGAAGCTAATACTAATACTAGTAGGATGATCACTCTTAATGGTCATAATTATGATTTGTGGAAGTTAAACATGGAAGATTTGCTTTATGTCAAAAATTTTTATCAACCAGTTTTTGGTACAGAGAAGCCTAATGATAAATCTGATGATGATTGGACTTTGTTGCATAGACAAGTTTGTGGATATATTAGGCAGTGGGTTGATGAGAATGTGTTGAACCATATTATTGGAGAGACACATGCTCGGACCCTTTGAATTAAACTTGAACAGTTGTATGCTCGAAAAACTGGGAATAATAAGATGTTTTTGATCAAGCAGTTGTTGGCTTTGAAGTATACAGATGGGACATCAATGATAGATCACTTGAATAATTTCCAAGGAATTATGAATAAGTTATCTTCTATGGGTATCAAGTTTGATAAAGAGGTTCAAGGATTGTTACTTCTTGGCTCCTTACCAGACTCGTGAGAAATTCTCAGAATGTCATTGTCTAATTCTGCTCCTGATGGTGTAATCTCTATGGATCTTGCCAAGAGCAGTATTTTGAATAAAGAGATGAGAAGAAAGTCACAAGGTACATCGACTACATATTCAGATGTTCTTGTTTCTGAGTCTAAGGGGAGAAACAAAAGTCGAGATCAAAGCAGAAGCAAGTCTCGAGAAAAGTATAAGAATATTGAGTGTCATCATTGTGATCAAAAGGGACATGTGAAGAGATTTTGTTGGTAGCTAAAGAAGGAGAAAGCCAAGGCAAGTAAAGACAAGAGCACAAATAAAGATGATGGTAGCAAGGAAGACAAGGTTAATGTAACTCATGATGATTTTCTTGTTGTTGAGGAGTTTGAATCTGTTAACCTTGTTGATAATAGCACTAGTTGGGTGATTGATAGTAGTGCTTCTATTCATGTTACATCTAGGAGGGATTTGTTTACGTCTTATACTCCTGGTGATTTTGGTGATGTAAAAATGGCTCATCAAGGTGTTGCAAAATGTGCCGGTGTTGGACAAGTTTGCTTAGAAACCTCCAACAGTACCAAGTTGACTTTAAAGCATGTGAAGCATGTTCCAGATATTCGGTTGAATTTACTTTCTGTTGGTAAGTTGTGTGATGAAGACTTGGATAGCTCAGTCTCTCGTGATATTTGGAAGCTCACCAAGGGTTCCATGGTTGTTGCTAGAGGTACTCGACACTCTACTCTTTATTTAACTCAAGCAAAGATTGTGAAAGATGTTGTTAATGCTGCTGAGTTTGTTGATGAAACTGATTTATGGCATAAGTGATTATGTCATATGAATGAGAAGGGCATGAATATGTTATCCAAGAGGAATCTTTTATCTGGTTGTAAGGTTGCTTTGCAAAAGTGCAACCATTGCTTTGCTGGGAAACAAAATAGGGTTTCTTTCAAGAGCCATCCACCTTCAAGGAAGTCGGAGATACTTGACTTGGTACATTCTGATGTATGTGGACCGATGAAGACAAGAACACTTGGAGGGTCTATCTATTTTGTAACCTTTATTGATGATCATTCTAGAAAATTATGGGTTTACACTTTGAAGAGCAAAGATCAAGTTTTGAATGTGTTCAAGCAATTTCAAGCTTCTCTTGAAAGAGAAACTGGGAAGAAGTTGAAATACATTCGTACTGATAATGGTGGTGAATACTCAGGTCCATTTGATACTTATTGTAAAGAGCATGGTATAAGACATCAGAAGACTCCTCCGAAGACTCCTCGGTTGAATGGCTTGGCTGAAAGGATGAACAGAACATTGGTTGAAAGAGTTAGGTGCTTATTGTCACAATCTGGATTGGCAAAATCCTTTTGGGGTGAAGCTTTGAGCACTGTTGTTCATGTCTTGAACCAGAAACCATGTGTTCCCTTGCAATTTAAAGTGCCAGAGAAGGTATGGTCAGGTAAAGATATTTCTTATGATCATTTAAGAGTCTTTGGATGTAAAGCTTTTGTTCATATTCCTAAAGATGAGAGATCTAAGCTTGATATAAAGACTAGGCAGTGTATTTTTATTGGCTATGGTATGGATGAGTTTGGTTATAGGTTTTATGATCCTGTTAGCAAGAAGGTGATTTGGAGTAGAGATGTTGTCTTTGTTGAAGACCAAACATTGAAGGATGTTAATAATACGGAGAAGCCAATGGTTCAACCTGGTGATGATTTTTTTGACTTGGATATTACTCCCTCTATGCCTATGGTAGAAGATGGTAGAGTTGAAGCTCAAAATAATGAGCATGATACAAGTGCACGTGAAGATGGAACAGTTGATCTGATACTTGATGAAGTTGGTGATAACAATCAAGATGAACAACCAACTTTGGAAATTCCTGCAAATGCACTTAGAAGGTCTACAAGAGAGAGAAAGCCTTCATTAAGGTATTCTCCACATGAGTTTATTTTGTTGACTGATGGGGGAGAACCTGAATGCTTTGGAGAGGCTGTTGAAGATGAAAGCAAAACTCAATGGCTTGAAGCTATGCAAGAAGAAATAAAGTCCTTGCTTGAGAATGATACCTATGAGTTAGTGAAGTTACCGAAGGGTATGCGAGTTTGGAAGAACAAATGGGTATTCAGAATCAAGAATGAAACACAATTCTAAGCCTCGATATAAGGCTAGATTGGTTGTTAGAGGTTTTAGCCAGAGAAAAGGTGTTGATTATGAGGAGATATTTTCTCCTGTTGTGAGGATGTCATCCATTCGTGCTGTGCTTGGATTAACAACGTCTCTTGATTTGGAGATTGAGCAAATAGATGTGAAGACAGCTTTTCTTCATGGTGATTTAGACAAGGAGATCTACATGGAGCAACCGGAGGGCTTTGTTGTTAAAGGAAAGGAAGATTTTGTGTGCAAGCTTAAGAAGAGTCTTTATGGGTTGAAGCAAGCTCCAAGACAGTGGTACAAGAAGTTTGAATCTGTTATATGGGAGCATGGTTACCGTAAGACAACTTCAGATCATTGTGTATTTGTGCAAAAATTTTCTGATGATAGTTTTATCATTCTTTTGCTTTATGTGGATGATATTTTGATTGTGGGCAAGAATGCTTTGAGGATTAATGAGTTAAAGAAACAGTTGAGCAAGTTCTTTGCTATGAAGGACTTGGGTCCTGCCAAACAGATTTTGGGCATGACTATTACTCGTTATAGAGATTCCAAGAAGCTTTATTTGTCATAGGAGAAGTACATAAAGAATGTGCTTCAAAGGTTTGGCATGAATGATGCCAAATGTGTTGCTAGTTCTTTTACTCCTCATTTTAAGTTGAGCACCATGATAAACCCCATTTGTAGGGTTTATCTTATGCTTCATTTAAGGGATTTTATGACCTTTTACCCACATTTATTCAATGAAATAGCATGGTTTTATAACTTCTCCTTTAATTGTGCTTAAGAGTGAAAACATGTTTTTTAGGTCTTAAAATAGCTAAATCTAATTCTCCTTGATTCCATTAGATGCCTTGATATGTTTGTTAAGTGATTTAAGGTTTAGGAGGCAAAGATTGGATCAAGAGAATGAAGAAAGAAGCATGAAAAGTTGGAGAACTCATGAAGAAATGAAAGAACCAGAAAGCTGTCAAGCCGACCTCTTCGCACTTAAACGACCATAACTTGAGCTACAGAATTTCAAATGATGCGGTTTCAGTTGGGTTAGAAAGCTAACATCTGGGGCTTCGAAACGATATAAGATTTGCCATAGTTGCATCGCGCATAGGGGCGCGCACATGCACGGTACGCGGACGTGCCGATGGTGGCACATGACCCACTTAATGCAACATGTGGCCAGCGATTTTAGAAGCCTTGTGGGCCCAATCCAACTCATTTCTGATGCTATTTAAGCCAAGGATTGAAGAGGAATCAACTAACTTTTAACCATTAGTTTAGTTTAGTAGTTAGAGTTAGTTTCTAGAGAGAGAAGCTCTCTCTTCTCTTTAGAATTAGGATTAGGATTAGGTTTGGTTCTTAGATCTAGATTTTAATCTTTGCTTTCTTCTACTTCTACATCTCAATTCCTTGTAGTTACATTCATTCTTCTTCCACTCTTTTGTTGTAATTTCCTTTATGTTGTTCTTATATTTTGTTGTAGATCTAGTATTGTTCCTTCTACATTCTTCCAATTCAATAAGAGGTAATTCATACTAAATGTGTCTTCTTTGCTTTTCTATTGTTGATCTCTTGTTTTTGTAGTTGTAGATTCCTTTAATTCTTGCATTTAATAATGATTACTTCTATTGCACTTTATGTGTTTGTTGAAATGTCTCTTTTAGTTTTAGTATAGATTTTGTTCCTCTTGGCCTAGGTAGAGTAATTAGTGACACTTGAGTTATCTAATTCCTTTGTTGATTGATAATTGGAGAGATTGCTAATTGGTTTGGAGTGCACTAAAGCTAGTCTTTCCTTGGGAGTTGGCTAGGACTTGTGGCTCAAGTCAATTCATCCACTTGACTTTCCTTTCTTTAGTAAGGGTTAACTAAGTGGTAGCAATGAACAATTCTCATCACAATTAAGAAGGATAACTAGGATAGGACTTCTAGTTCTCATATCTTGCCAAGAGCTTTGTTAGTTGTTAGTTTATTTTCTTTGCCATTTATATTTCTTGTCCAAAAGCTTAAAAACCCCAAATATAATTCACAACCAATAACAAGACACTTCATTACAATTCATAGGGAGAACGACCCGAGGTCCAATACTTCGGTTTATAAATTTAGGGGTTTGTTTTAGTGACAAACAACTTTTTGTATGAAAGGATTAGTGATTGGTTTAGAAACTATACTTGCAACGAGAATTCATTTGTGAATTCTAAACCGTCAAAAATCTAATCATCACACCAAGCAGTGTCCAACCACTGATGAGAAGAAACAAGCAATGGATGAAATTCCTTATACCTCAGCTGTTGGAAGCTTGATGTATGCTATGGTGTGTACTAGACCAGACATTGCTCATACGGTTGGTACTGTGAGTCGTTTTCTCTCTAATCCAGGTAAAGAACATTGGAATGCTGTTAAATGAATTATGAGATATCTCAAAGGTACAACTAACTTGAGTTTGAGTTTTGGTGGTGAGAAACCTTTGCTAGTTGGCTTTACTGATGCAGACATAATAGGAGATATTGATTCTCGAAAGTCTACTTCAGGTTATTTGGTCAAGTTTGCAAGGGGAGCTATTTCATGGCAGTCAGCAGAGTTTATTGCAACAACTGAAGCATGTAAAGAGTTATTGTGGATGAAGAAGTTTCTTGCAGCACTTGGTTTCAAGCAAGACTGTTATGTGTTGTTGTGTGATAGCTAAAGTGCTATTCATCTTGCCAAGAATTTTACTTTTCATCCAAGATCTAAACACATTGATGTTAGGTATAACTGGATACGGGATGTGTTAGATTCCAAGTTGTTGGAAATTGAGAAAGTTCACACTGATGACAATGGTGCTGATATGATGACAAAAGCATTGTCAAGAGAAAAGTTTGAAACATGCTGTTTGATCGCTGGAATGGCGAGGGCCTCCACCTAGTCGAGAAGGGGGAGATTTGTTGGGTTTTTTCTTTCCTTTGTGAGGCCCAAGCCCAATATTTTGGGAGTGTATTCTTGCACCCTAGTGTCACAACCCTCATTCAGTTTTTTGAGGTCTTTTGAGAGAAAGAGAGTAGCCACCAAAAGAGAGGAAGAAGGGGGAAAACAGAATTTCCATTTTTGACCAAATCAGTAAATTTTAAATGGCAGTTTCTCAGTTGTTCACCGTTGGATCGGTTTGAAATTTAAACTGCGTGTTTCTATCATCTTGTTCTTCATTCTGGTTGGTGAAGATGTTGATTGGAGGTTTGCAGTAGGAGAAATTGGCTTCGCAAGAGAGAAATTAGGTTTCCCATTTTTACACAGAGCAGCAATCTTTGAACGAAAATTTCACATGATTTCACCGTTGGATTGATGTGAAATTTGGACTGTAGATTCATCACATCTTGTTCTTCATTCTGAACGGTGGAGATATTAATTGGAGGTCTGAAGAGGGAGAAATTGGCTTCGACAGAAGCTCTATTTTTTGGGTATATTTCATCTTCTTGCTTCTCATTTATGAGCTTTGGTGCTTTGATATTTTGGCTGGTTATTTGCACGTTTTTGTTCTTTGTTTGAGACTCTCTTGTACCTCATTTGATTATAGTAGAGCTATTTTATTGGTTTGGACAACCCGTGGTTTTTACCTCTCACATTGAGGGAGTTTTCCACGTTAAAATCTTGGTGTGTTCTTGTTATTAATTTACTTGCTATATTTGCTTGTTATAGTTGCTGCTATATTGTGTTGTGAGTGCTTCCATATTGTTCTTGTGTTAGACATTTGTGTCGTTTTCGCTACTAGGCTCTTTTATATGCCTCTTACAACTTCAATTGGCCGAACTCAAGGGAAAGGGGAGCTACATCACCATCAACTTCTACAAAAAAAAAGTGATACCAATGTGTAAAAGAGGAGGATACGAACACTTTTATCGGATTAGATTTTTTATTGGATTATCATCAGTTATTTGATTGATAATATGTAAAATAAAACAAACTCAATATTCAAGGTTTAAATATTTAATGTGCTACCAAATTAGTAATCTTCTTAATAATTATGAGAATATATATAATATTAAAAAACATTGCAAATTTTATTAATTTAATATATAAATACTTTAATTATTTATATCCTAGTCTTACCATCGATATATGTAAGTGACGGATTTAAAAAATTTTGATAGTGGGGGCAATAAATAAATATATATATATATATATATATATAATAATTTTTATAATAAAAATATTATGTATACATAAAAATTAGTTATCAAATTATTTATTAATCATTATGTATTCGTATATAAATATATGTATTGTTTAATTTATTTTTAATGTGTATTACACAGATAGTTATTTTCGATGTAAATATAACATGATTAGTTTTTATAATATCTCATTTTACAAATTAAAATACTAAAATAATCATTTATAAATAGGGTAAAGTATGTTTTTTGTCCTTAAAGTTTGACAAAAGTTTCAAAAATATCCCTAAGTTTTATTTTGTTTCAATTTTGTTCCAAAAGTTTTTGATTTGCATCAAATATACCCCTGACGACTAATTATTCAAAAAATGTAAGATCGATTCAACAACAATTTCATAAGAACAACCCCTCAACACAAGCAAATCAAGCATAATTTTCATGCATTATTGTTATATTGATCTTAAATTTTTTGAAAATTTATCCTCTGAGGGTATATTTGATGCAAATCGAAAACTTTTGAGATAAAATTGAAATAAAATAAAATTTAGGGATATTTTTAAAACTTTTGCCAAATTTTGGGGACAAAAAATATACTTTACCATTATAAATATCTGTCTTTTTATATAGCATAATGCTACATATTCATATTTTTTATTAACCAAATACAATCAAATTTGTCTAAAACAACAAAAATCAGTTTTGACTAATATTATTTTAAATTTTATTGTTTAACTTAGTTAGACTTAGTTCATAAAAGACTTGGATGTGTAGTATTTCTTTTACATATATATAAGTAAATATTTATTTAGAAATTTACTTCTTATACAATTAGAAGTCAATTCTTATTGAGATTCATAGTTGAAAAAGTTCTTTCAATTAGTGTAGTTGTTAAAAAAAAATTAAAACTAATATAAAAAAAAATAAATAACACTTTTTCGAGTTGATTTCTAAGAAAAAACACAAATTTTATTTAAATTAAGAATTGGTCATTCTAATAATATCTAATATGAAATTTTTAAATTGACTATGAAGTACCAAAAATTGAGTAAAAAATTATTATAGAGTCAAATTTAATAATTAAATGGAGGCAAATAAATATTATTATACTGCTCAAAAAAATTTCAAATCGTATATGTACATACGTCCGTCCAATATGTTCATACATCTCTACACGATTGTTTTAGATGAAAACATGATGTGTGTTTGAATCGAAATAATATATAAATACAAAAACTTCATGGGATCATCAAGAGTTTATATGGAAAATTAATATTGATCACCTTGCATTGTTAGATATTTATTCCACGTTATTTGATCCTTCCATTTTGATATGGCGCTTCCATTTTCTATCAAAACTTTTCTCTTCCTATTCGGTAACCAACATATACAACCTTCAACTATAAGGAACTTCAAATATATAGATCATCATATCAAGTCAATAAAATAGCAAAGGCTTAGATTGTCTTTGATTTTGTTATTGCTAACACCATGATGAAGTATCACTTCTCAAAAGAAATAAGGTGTTCTTTCGAAGTGAAGTATATCATACGTTTTTAATCATGACAGTATTTTGGAATTCATGAGGTCAATAATGAAAGCAAACCTCTCCATTGTTAGGTGATAATTAATACTGCAAAAGTTTATTTTCCCTTGAAAGCTTCACCATTGCTGGATTTTACGTTATCCTTAAATGTTGTAGTGAACTTAGGTGAAAAATAAATGAGATCTAATTAAAGTATGTTATAATGATGTGTTCAATTTAAAACTTTTCATATGTTACAATGACTAATTCGTCCGGTACTGAGCTCGAATTAAGAGTTTGTCGTTTGCCAATGAGTTGCTGTATACACAACATGGAATTTGAACTCCGACACTTATTTAAACAGACTAATGAACTAACTATTAGACCAATCTTATTTGGTTTAATTATAATTATCTTATGGACCAATACTTTTTGTCTTCACAAGTTGGGCCTGTAATGGACTTCAATGCATCGTTGTGACCTATGAGATGGGGGTTATTGGTAGGTGAGATAGGTGAAGCGTTGAGTCTGTCTATGTTTGTAGGCTTTGTTTTAATGATTCTCTCTCAGCTTTATAATTTAAACAAAAAAATAAAATGAGGCTATATTTTCAGCCCAATTAGTGTTTACTTTTCAACTGCATCACACCTTTATTTTTCATATGCAAACCAAAAAGGGCCTGATTATTGGGCTCTATTATTGTTGCGATTTTTGTGATCTCTAAGATAAGTAAGTCATAATAACGTAAATTGCCCAAAAAAAAAACCTTAACAGCGTAAGTATTAGTGAACTTTTTTTATTAATTAAATATGTAATAATCAAACCAACGTTGAATTGGTCTACTAATTATTTCACTAATTGCTTAAATAAATATTGACAGTTCAAACCAAGTTAATTAGTTAATTATTTTTAATAATATAATATTATATAATTGAATATTTATACAAAATTATTTGGTAGTACATTAAAATTAGATTGTAAATTAATAATGTAAACCACTACTGCCAAAAGAAAGTAAATTATGTATACATCATCATATTTTGGTTAAAAAAAAAAAGAAAAGTCTCGTAAAAAATTTTGTAAATCAAGTTTCAATTTATTATGAATCACTTTTTATATTTTCGTTTTATTGGTATTGTCATTGATATTTAATTATTTATAGAGCAATTGATGTTTATAAAGCCGCTACAAAGAGTAGAGAATTAGATTGAACCACCGTGATCCATCCTAGTTTATGATGTACGTTTCCATTTCTTTTGACAGTAGTAGTTTATGCATTTTTTCTATTTTTCGGGTAAATCACGATACAAACAACTTTTGAATACCTTCATCATTTTTCATTTATTGTACTTGTATAATAATTTTTAAATTATTTAATTTTGTAAATTATCCTAAATTAGTTTTCACTTATTAGTTTGTAAAAACTAAAAAGCATTGACTTGAAATAAATATTAAAAACAAAAGGGACGACACTTTGATTTGGTGGTGACTGGTGATGAGGCTTGGCAGAAGCGGGCGATCTGCGGTGAAGCAAAGAGCAAAAAGTGAAGAGTAGAGAAAAGAGGAACGCAGCGAATCACAGAAACTGAGAGAGAGAGAGATAGAGTTCGGAATTGTATGCTGCAATGCCTCATCGTAACAACCCTGCGCCACTTCCCTTAGTGGTCACCCTAAATTGCATCGAGGACTGCTCCATCGAGCTCGAATCCCTAACCGGCGTCGCCGCCGTCGAGCACGTCCCCCTCAGCCGCCTATCCGACGGCAAGATCGAATCCGCCGCCGCTGTCCTCCTCCACTCCCTCGCCTACCTCCCACGCGCTGCCCAGCGCCGCCTCCGCCCCTACCACCTCCTCCTCTGCCTCGGCTCCTCTGACCGCGCCGTCGACTCCGCACTCGCCTCCGACCTCGGCCTCCGCCTCGTCCATGTCGACACCTCTAGAGCTGAGGAGATCGCTGACACTGTCATGGCCCTCTTCCTCGGCCTCCTCCGCCGCACTCACCTGCTCTCCCGCCACGCTCTCTCCGCCTCCGGCTGGCTCGGTTCCATTCAGCCGCTCTGCCGTGGTATGCGGCGGTGCCGAGGACTCGTACTTGGCATCGTTGGCAGATCTGCCTCCGCCCGGTCGCTTGCAACTCGCAGCTTGGCATTCAAGATGAGCGTGCTTTATTTCGATGTTCATCCGGTACCACCACCTCCGCCTTCTTCTTCAATTGCTGGTTTTCCTTTTTAATTATATTTATTTGTTGTAAAAAAAGTGAATTGAAGGAATGTCCATATTTTGAAATTTGAACTGGTCAGTGGTGTTTCCTTCTGTGGATTTCATGCTTTCATTTAATAGGTTCGTATATTCTTCTTACATTTGATGCAATTGGTGTTTGGCAGCTAGGATTCATGATTAGGATGTTAATTTTAAGAAATGGTCGGTATTTTTTACTCTGCTTTCTTAACACGAGGCTTTTGGTCTAGTTTGAGATCTCCTAGTTTGGATTTCATGGTGTAAATGTATTTGTGAGTGATGGAGAGTGGATTACGAGGAAGGTAGTAAAATAGGTTCCTAGGAAGTAGGAAGGTAGAGGGAGATCTAGAAAAACTGTAGAGAAAACTCTTAAGAGAGACTTAGAATTTAGCAGGACAATATGTCATTGATTTAATGATTCATGACTTTATGTTGTTGACCACCTGGTGGAACAAGACTTTGTCGCATATAATTATGAGTGACAGTATTGGTGAATATGTGAAGATTATGATGCTTTTGTTTGAACATGAGGCTTGGGTTTTGCATGATTGGTTAGGCTGTTTAGTTTATTCATTTCATAATGTTGTTATGCTATTCCTTGACATTGTGAGATTAAGGTCCAACTTTGTTATAATTTTCGTTGAACCTTCTTTACTCTGACTTTCAGCAATATGTGAATGATATCTTTGCTTAGGATTCCTTGTGGATTAGGGCTTTTGTTGCCTTAGCATACATGTCACATACTCACATGTGCATATTACACAATTAAATAACTAATATGCATAAAGTGACTGTTTACTTCTGGGCTTTTGCTGATGGGGATGACCAAGGGTAAGGCTTGGATTTGTTGTAGTCTTCCACTTCTAGATGTGTATCAGAGTCTTATAACTTGCATCACTTATTTCCTTGGAACATTGGTAATCTGTAGCAACCTAACATGACATGCACTTAGTACTACTATCCAACTCCCGTCCGTTGCAAATAGTAAGCCTGAACAGCACAATTGCTATTATTTTTGGCTAACTTTTTCCAGCACCTTGCACTTGCAGGGAAAAGGGACAGTGAGCTTCCCTCCAGCAGCACGAAGAATGGATACTCTTCATGATTTACTTGCTGCAAGTGACCTTATATCACTCCATTGTGCTCTAACAAATGAAACAATGCAGATCATTAATGCTGAGTGTCTTCAACATGTAAAGCCTGGTATGTATACAATTATACATATTTTAGAGATATTTATTTGAATGTTAGTTATTATGTTTGAATTATCTTAATTATTGATGATATTCCGATATTTCAACAGGTGCTTTTCTTGTAAATACGGGTAGTAGTCAGCTTTTGGATGATTGTGCTGTAAAGCAGCTCTTGATTGATGGAACCTTAGCTGGATGTGCTTTGGATGGTGCAGAAGGGCCCCAGTGGATGGAAGCATGGGTATGGTAACTTTAGGTTTTGAATTCTTTAACTTTCAAGGTATTATAGGAATTTGTAAATGTCTAACCAGTTGAGTATTTTCTAACTTACGTATAATGTTTCAGAGGGTTGAACTTTAACGTCTGTCAAGTGAACATAATATTCTCTCTGGCCGCATAGAATATCATATCATATATTTTCTATATGAGGTGATATATGTTTGCTGTTTTTTTCACTATATCCATGTAGTTGCTGTTTGTGTTTCTTGTTGTGTTTGAAATAAGCAGCCTTTAACAAGTTGCCACCCTAGGCTGTCCAAAAACTGATGAAGAATAGAGTTATTACAAATGATAACAGTGATCTAGCATGTATGCAAGCTCTGGTCCAAAAACAGGACATTGTTCAAATTGATTTTGGCATTTGATAATTCTCTCAGAGAAAAAAATGAAGCAAATGAAAAACTGTATTCTGAAGATAAAGTGTAGGTTTCGCAAAAGTTGGTCAGCATAAATTGGATTATCTACTTATATTGTATATTTCTCACTATCTGTTAGCATAGAATAGTAAAATATAATAATGAATGATGCTAACATCTATTGCATGTGTGCTTCAGGTTAAGGAGATGCCTAATGTGTTGATACTTCCACGAAGTGCAGATTACAGTGAAGAAGTCTGGATGGAGATAAGGGAGAAAGCAATATCTATATTACAGACATTCTTCGTTGACGGGATTATTCCAAAGAGTGCCATGTCTGATGTGGAAGAAGAGAGTGAGGTGGATGATGAAAATGAACAATCTGATCAACAGTACAAAGAAAATTCTCTACAGATTATTGTTAGAGAGCAACTAGATGATGTTCAAGTAAGCCCAAGTCCTGAAACCTCCCAAAAGAAAGGAAGCATTCAAGTAAAAGAATCTTCATCCCAGAACCAGGTTTCAAGTTTGACTCAGAGTACATCCACTAGATCTGAAGGTAGGCGCAGCAGGTCTGGTAAAAAGGCCAAAAAGAGGCATACACGTCAGAAGTCCCAGCCAAAACCAGAAGATCCATCTGCACTGGAGAAAGAAGGCACATCTCAGAGAGACGATACTGCCATGAGTGGCACAGATCATGCCCTAAGTTCCAGCTCTGAAGATTCAAGAAGTAGAAAAACTCCAATAGAATCGTTGCAAGAAGCAACTGCCACTTCAGTTCTAGTGCCAAGCATGAGACTTAGTGGAAATTGTACTGAACTTTTAAGAGATGGATATGTCATAGCCCTTTATGCAAGGGATCGCCCAGCACTTCATGTATCAAGACAGAGAGTTAAAGGTGGTGGTTGGATTTTGGATTCAATGTCAAGTGTGTCAAAAAGAGACCCTGCTGCACAGTTCCTCATAATCTTCAGAAGCAAGGTTAGTTTTACAGAAATACACCCATCCAATCAGCTTGGTTCCAGCTTGCTACAAATAATAATTTAGAGCGGTATATCCTGTCTTTACTTTTAGCTTTCTAGTTGTAATGCAAACTAGCTGATATCAGAGTGATGCATTTATTTCAGGACACAATTGGCTTGCGATCTCTTGCAGCTGGTGGAAAATTATTGCAGGTAACTGAATAGAATGCCAAAAGTTTCTTAATTTAAAAAATTGTGTGGACTCGACAGTTATGTTAATTACTAATTCTTTTATGTACTATATTGCTACTCTAAATATTCTATTTCAGATAGTAGCTAGAGATTTTTATGCATGGTTCCTTCCCCCAATTTATATTCACATTGCTAATGCAATGAGAGCATTTTAATTTGGTTACATGGATCCATTTGATTTTTCAGATCAATAGAAGAATGGAATTTGTATTTGCTAGTCATAGTTTTGATGTTTGGGAGAATTGGACGCTGGAAGGTTCCTTACAGGAATGTAGACTGGTGAACTGTAGAAATCAATCAGTAAGTTCTCTTTGTCATCTTATTATGTTGCTGTTCACAACATATTGGTATAATGGTACAAGAATCATATGTTTCCCCTTTAATTTCCTAGCTACTTCTGAAACAAACTTAATTGGCTGCATTTTACATTGAGGATTTCCAAAATAGTTATTTGATTTATTTCCTTTACAAACCTATCTTTTTAGATTCTTTTCACATCCATATACAAGAGAATTTGTGTTGGTGAGGTCTAGAAGATATCTTAGTTCCAAGGGATCATTGTGTTTCTTGACTTACCCTTTTCTTGCAAAACCTCATTGCAAACTCGATGCATTGGGAAATTACTTGTGTCTTATATTTGGTGGTGTGGTTATGGAAGATATTGCCTTTGAATGAAGTCATCACTCCTTGACATCGCACTGTTCTAGTCAACCATTACATTATAATTACATTCATTTTGGTCTGTCATTATTTTATGCGTTATTTAAAGGGCTGTGATAATATTTAAGTTGGTGATTTGGTTCTTAAAATTTCTTCAACCTGATTAGTTTATCTTCGTTGATACAAATCCATAGGCTGTTTTGGACGTGCGTGTTGAGATTTTGGCAACTGTAGGAGAAGATGGAGTAACTCGTTGGATTGAATAGACTGGTATGGTGAGTTTGAGCTTATTTCCTGTCTGGGTCTGTATTATTTAAAACAAAAGTGATGAGCTTCTAAATCTTTCTTGTGCCCAGCGGTATTTGATCTCCAAAAAGTTTCCTTATGGAAAGATTGGAATGTATTTGTAGTGTTGAGCAGACCTCTCTTGGTGATTTTTTCTTCTTCCCTTCTTTCTTTTTTACTTCCTCCTCCTCTTTCTCCTCCTTGTTTTCTCTTTCCTTTTTTTACTTTTTTTCTTTCTTTTTCTTTTTTGGGGTGATGTTATCATTGATTGAGGAAATCCATGAGATTATATTGAGTGTGATGAAATCTATGCCCTCATTGCCCTGACATGATGCGTATTTATTCTAATGTCGATCATTGAACTGTTTTTGAAATAATGAACTTAAAAGTAGAAAATAAGAAAGGGGAAAAATTATTTTTGATATATTATTATTATTATTATTATTATTATAGAAAAATTGTCAAGTGTGCCGATATACCGGTGTTCTAGTAACTTTTAACCATTGATTTTAATTATAAAAAATATATATAATATATATAATTAAGATCAATGGTTAGAAATTATTGAATCACCGGTGTTCCGATATACTTGAAAACTTTCCATTATTATATAGGTATGATATGACATCCGGTATTTTTTTTTTAATGGATTGCATCCTTTGTTTCCCGGTGGGCTAACATTGTAAAATTCCGAACAAAAAATAAATAAAAACATGAACAAAGAATAATTTGGAAATCAAATATAATGAACATGAAACAATTTCTAAGATTATTCCATGTTCCATCGAATGGTTTAATAGACGTTATGTTATGTTATTATTATTTATAATTAAAAATACAATGAACAAAGAAAGAGAAATGTTAGGAGATTATCAAAATTTATTGTTTTTGGTTTTTATTTAACAATTAATTTAATTTTTTTAATTTAATTCTTTTAGACTGATAATCTAATAATATTTTATTCTATACTTTTAAATATTGATAACTAATTAATGACTAAAAACAATAAATTTATTAGTATTTTCTCTTTTTAATTTAATATTTCTTAAATTAGAATGCAAGTCCTCTTTTTTTTTCTTTCGACAACGAGTGGAGCCCTTTTTAATAGGTGGGCAGATTTCTACAATGAAAATTCATGCAGTGGATTTCGGATTCTCTTGCGTATAAAATGAGGTCATAAAGATTAGTATGCACTATGGAGTGCCTTTGCATGAGGAGACTCCTCTTGAAGTTGGTAGAGGCAAGTGTATGTATCGATAGAAAGTGTGATCCGTAACGGATGAAGCAGCTTAGCTTGATTCCACTGTTTGTAGCACAACTGAAACGTTTTGAGTTTGAGTATTTACCCAAATTGGTCTCTAAGAAATTCTAAAATAGACATTTTAATCCCTAACTAAAATTAATCACTCCGTTAACTCTCAACATTTTCTGGTGTCAAACAAATTGATTTAATAGAGTGATTAATTTTAGTTGAGGACTAAAACGTCCACTTCAAAAATTTTTAGGAACCAATTTGGATAAATACTCTTTGATTTTAGATATGTCATTTCAACATTGTTACACTGTATTTACTTGATATAAGACTGCCAAAGGATCGACTGATCACTCCTCTCAAAAGTTACATCCCCAGATCCTCTCAATTTTCCCCCCTCTTGCAGGAAATTTTCTTAGTCCCACTTAAAAAAATTTTAATAGAACACTTCATAATACCACTTGAAAAAAACTTTGGGAAAATACATTTCCTACTCTCCCATGTGCAACAATATCACGTCAAAAATGGCAGAATCAAACATATGGGCATCAAAAATAGTAGAATCAAACATGTGGATGAAAAAAGGTTAACATATTTTCTCAATTTCAACTATTTTATTTTAGGGTTAACATGCCACACGAAGCACTCTTAAGGTTTACCTCATCAATTTAGTTAAATATCACATCTGGTTTTTAATCTGAAACCCTAGTATGGGAAAGATCCTTGATCTTTTGTGTCGCCAGAAAAGAGTCAGCAAATTCAAATCCTAGCAAAAACATTCCAATTAATGAGAATTTACTACTTTAAAAAATAGAAAGTGAAAGCCAACTAATCTGCAAAAGAAAAGGATGATATTGAAAACCCATATTTCATGCATGAGTTATAGATGAGCCACAACACGGGGAGAATACAATTGTAGTATACACATCAACAATGATAAAATACACTATCTATACCCAAAACCCAAGTCTAGCTCTTGACCATACATTCCCCCCTGGCTATGCCCTGAAGCATGGATTGGCTTTGAGTTTGCCCTCAGCTCCATCTCAAAAAGCCTCTGAAGTGCTTCTGGATGATTTCTACCACCACCTACTTCTGGCGCTGATAACAATAGTCCAAAAGGAAAAAGAAAGTCAGGATTGAGAACACAGCAAGAGACTAAAATGATACTTTGGATCATGGGATCCTATAATTGGTAGATGTTTGCCGCAGCAAATCTGGTGTCTTTGACATTTTTGCAAAATAGGTTGAGAGCAATATGCAAGATAACTTTTGTGCATAAATCAAAGGGAACAGTTCAAAACAAAAATATGGCGGATTAGGGAATGGATCCTCTCATTTTTTTCTCTCAATTGATGTTGTAAAGTGTGATCTTTCACCATACATTTTTTAAGTGGGATCAAAAGAAAACATGTAGAAAGATATTGTATGGTAAAAGATGACACTTTATAACATCAACTCAGAGAAAATTTGAGAGGATCCATTCCCAGTGTATTCCATTTGATTGAGGCAAGGATGATTCAATAACACCTTTAGCCATCAAGCCCAACAAAAAACACATGCAAGAACAATGAAATTACATCAACCTGTAGATAATCATGCATGCAAATAAATAATTCACATGTAACAATTATATCAAATCATGAAAACAGATTATTCCAAATTAAAAAAAAAAAACAAAGATCCATAATTCACAGTCATCCAAATAAGTTAGGGCGTGTGAAATATTCTGACCACTGAAATCTGCGACAATCATACAACAGAGAAGCATGATACTAAAGCACATAAAATGGAAATACCTTGCACTTGCATTCCAGGGCCAAAATTAGGATGCTGGTGACCACTAAATGGGATGCCTTGCATTGGGTTCGGTTCCTGCATAAAACCAGTCATGGGGTTGCTTGCATGAGGAGGCATTGGCCCACCCCTCGGGAATCCTCTTAATAAATGAGGAGGGGGAAGGTTCCCCTGCATCTGCATCTGTTGAAGCATTGAGTGCTGAGCATGATCAAACCCAGGATTTGGTTGATGGAAAGGAGGACCAAGCATATTTCCAGGAAATTGATGATTTGGTGGAGAGTCATGACGAACCATGCCCTCGGGAGTTCCAAGCTTCATATAAGAACTAATATGGGGACGATGAGAATCCATTTGATTGAACATTGGACCCATGTGATTCATCTGAGGGGGATGCAGCTGTGGAGCTCTTTGGACATTAAGATTATACGGAAGCCCGGGTTCCCTCATATCATAAGGACCGGGAGGGTATGGTAGACCTTCTTGATTTCTCACAAGTCGTTCATCTCTAAATCCAGGATTCAGAGCAGCCAGCTTTCGGGTAATGTCAATAGATGTGTCTTGGGATAAATCTGTTTTAACTGAATTTCCAGCAGACAAAAAGTTTCGAAGAGGATCACCAACTGAAAGCAAGCTGTCTTCTTCAGGAAGGTGAAAATCACGACGCCGATTGAAACCACTGATATTGGAAGTCTCATTTTCAAGTAGCAAAGGATTAAGATCTCTCTGGGAATCACCATAACCTAACCATTGCTCCTCTAATCTACTTGATTTTGGTTGATGAGATTTTTCTGAAGTAACACCACTTCCATGCCTGGCCAGATGTTCACCTGAAGAAGTGTGAATAGTGTCTGAGGTAGGAAAAGGAAATAACATCGAGTCTGAAACATCACCCCCTGCAGATCCAACTGAACCCCTTTGAACAGAAACAGGTGCACCAACTGATTGCAACTCCTTCATAAAAGCTGTCCCAAAAAGGGTTTCCAGGGTCAATGTCTTTGATGAACTGGAAACATCTGCATTTGCTTCTAGTGGATTATCAATAACATTGCCAGCAGTGGCTACTTCGGGATTGAGCACCTTGTCGTTAGAATCTAGAGTGGATGAGAGTTCCACATCTTTATGTGAGGTTCCTTTCTGTAACAAAGAAAGGAGGTGGTGGGATGCATGATTATCTATATTTGGAGTTGACGGCTCCGTCTTTACATCAGAATCTTTGTCCTGCATGGGCTGCTTACTAGACGAGCCATTCTCACCAACTTGTGACAAAATTGATTGTTCTAGATCTTCACAAGTAAGAACCGCTGGTACAACCTCGGTTTTCTCACTCTTGTAAAATTGTTCAGAGTTACTAATATTGGCATGTGCTACACTTGATGCCAAGTGCTCACCAACAGGTTCAAGATTTTGTGAAGGGAAATTAGGTGTAGTGTGCTGGGTTGCTGTCATATTAGGCATCTGCAAACCGCCTTTTTCACCACCAACAATAAGTGATAGCAAGTCATTTGGCCTATGTGTCAAGTCATCTGCTGACTTCTTTTCTGCACCATGTTGTGTGGAGATTTAGACAATAATCCGACATGAAGTCAAATAGTGCGAATTGAAAATATTGATGCACTAAATCACCATCATACCTGTACCTTCTTCAACAAACCAATGAGCAAACTTCGAAGATTGGAAGGTGTTTGGACTCCAAGGCTCATCTGCTTTAGCATCAGGCTGCTACAAGAGCATAAATAGTAAAATCCACATTATTGTTACAAAATAACAGCAGAAATATATAAGACTTGTAGAAATCATAATATCTCTAACCTACTAGGTATAATAATCATTTTCAATGAAACGTCTGCCAATTGTGGCTTCTCAAATGTATGTAAACCCAATCACACAGAAGAGTAGTTCATCGACAGATCACAAGTTCAGTGAAAGCTTTCTTGAGATTACTGATATGGAATTCGAGTAAGTGCCACAATTACCTCAATAATACTAGTTGGTTTTCCACTGTTTAATGTTGAAGTATTGCCACCGAAAAGCTTGAATAGGATAGAATTTGAGTTTTCTTGATCAAAACCTCCTGCAGCCTCCTTGCCTTTTACGTCAGCATTAAGCTGAATAAATTCACTATCCTCTGATGATTCCAAAGCTTCAGAAAGAGCAGATCTCTTCCTCACTTGATCAGCCATTCCAAGTTTAATGCCTGGAGTATCCACAGCCGATAAATCTGCTTCCTTCACTGATAATGCTTCTTCTATGTTTTCAGAATTCATATTGAATGCATGACTACCATTTGTATCCCCAGGCTCAGACGGCCCAACCTAGTAAGCACCAGAAGAATCAACAGAGTATAAAAAGAAAGCCTAGAAGAATGACACATTTTCGTGATTAAAACACATTAAAGTGCACTTTAAACATATAACAAGCAAAAGAACAAATCATTTGGTATCAACATTCTAATCTGATACCATTTGAACTAGTGACATCGGATTCAATGTGAATTATTAAAAATTTAGGAAGACATTATGCCATCCTTTCAGTTTAAATTGATTCCTAATATTACTAACTTTATCTTCATGGGGAGAAATGAACATTTGGTACTTGAATATTATACATTTCAGTGAAGGATGGTTTTGAAACAACAAATCACAATCTAGAATCTTCTAACCAACTGTAGTTAAATGATGTTAGTGACAATAAGTCAAATTACAGTTCACTACCCCAAAGCATCTCCTTAATTCTATGAACAATTGAACATTTTATTGCTCTCCATAGACTCCATGAGATTCCCTAATGTTTTGTCTCCTAAGGATTAGACCTGAAACCAACAACGTGCATGTGCTTGCTGAGGTTCCAGACTCGGATTTTATTTGTCTTGAAATTCCCAGCATAAAAGAAACATGTCTCCTGGACCCAGTCACCTTTTGCTTTTAAAATAAAAAATAAACATCACAAGACTTGGATCACTCTCCAAACACTCATCCACACACTAAAATTATACGACACAAAACACCAATAGGATAAATTATAAATTTTAAATTATCAGAGAGGAATAATGATTTAAAATTATAAAAAAAAATCATCTTGAAGCAAGTAAAAAATTTATTTATATAATATGGTTTTCACTTTTAGATCTATACAGGCCTAAAGAAGGTTCAAGTAAATACATAAAATATCTTATACAGAAAATCATGGCTACTTTAGAAGTATTCAGGCCTCATAACTCTGAACAATAACAGAAAATCAGAAATTCCCTCCACAGACATAAAATTTGTACAATAATGGCTAGTTAGACTGGAGAGGAAGTTGCATGCCTAATTCAATACTTTAAGCAACTAAGACTTGAGCTTAGGATTTGAAAATGACAGCATTTTAAGATTAATTATGCATCAAAAACAATGAATAAGATACAAGCCAAAAATGCAACTATCTACCTCTGTTGCGCAAATGTTAGACGATGTTTTGGTGACTGAATTCCTTTCCAACATTGCGCCTCCAAAACCAGGGGGAACAAAACCAGGGGGTACAAGTGGTCTAGCAGCTGAAGGAGCATGTGAAACAGAAGATTTCTCATCATTGCTTAATGCTGATAGATTTGCAGCAGGCTCCACTGACTCATCATTTCTATTAATTAGCTTTTTCTCATCATCATCTAGAAGTGAATTGATGTCAAATTCATCCTTACTCTTGCCTGGGTTCAGCTTATTCTTTTCTTGGAAAGATTTCTGCTGTTCCTTTCGCATCAATTCAAATGAAGCTGGCAAGAAAGTTGTCATCCAGTTAGTTAAATCGATAAGGAAAAACTTATGAATGACCCCAAGTATAATGATAAACATAAATAGTGAGAACAAATATTGCCTCTGCCACAATATCTTCCAAAAGAAAGTCGTTACCTCTCCTCTTTCTTTCCTCTTCCACCCTGTCCTCACTCGTACATTCCAAAGAACCGAAAGTTTCATCATTATAAGAGTCATTAGTCTCCCTCCGAGAGTGTGGTGCCTGAAGGCATCCAAAGCCAAAAGATGAACCAGACACACGATATCAATTCTCTTGTGCGCAGCTCCACCGAATGAAATGAAAATCATTCTCCAGAGTTGATACTTATGTTGTTTAAGATATAACAACTGTAACTAACCTTATAGGGACGTGGGGGGTGATAAGGCTCATTAGATCGATTTAGCTGGTGGCTGTCATTAGCTCGAAACTTGGAAGCAGACAACCCAGGTGAATACCCAGTAGGTCTTGGAAAAGAGCCACTACCAAGAAGTCCATCATGCTCAGGGCTTTGCCATGATCTGCGAGATTGGTTGCCAAAACGTTTTCCAGAATCTATAAATTGACATGAAAATGAAGTACATCAACATAATACAACAACAACAACAACAACAACAACAACAACAACAATAATAATAATAAAGAAATCTTCTTACAGAAACAGATTTAAAATAGCCTTCTATATCAGTCTAAATAGTTGAGATTTGTTAGGGCAGTTGTGGATTCCTTTACTAAATAAATGAGTATTCTATTCTTATTAATCAACTATAGAGCAAACCTGAATCCCATTCAGATTGAGAATCACTATCTTTGTCAGACCGTCCCGAAGAACGGGATTCCCATTTTCCATGGACCCCGCGCGAAAAACTATCACTTCGAGTGGGAGGGGATGAACTGTATTCATTTCGTCTGAAACTATGCATTGACAAACCACCAGTACTTCTCTGTCGTTCTTGGGGTGCATCTTCAAACTCACTGTTTAAACAAAGGGGCATAGATCAAAAACAAAAACAAAGCCTAACACAATAATGGAAGAGCACCAATCACCAAAATAGGGTATATAAGACAACATAAAGAAGCAAAAAAAGATGTAGCATTCCGGCATTCGCTTTTCAAATTAAAAATTGGACGATGTGGTGTCGCAGAATTTACCTTAGAAGTGACCGATCAAATCCACTAGGCAACTCTCTGCAGACATCCAATCCACTGAGTGATAACATAAATTCTCGAGTATATGTTATTCTCCCCTTCCTGAACCACCAAACAAGATGAGTGTCTCATCATGACCATAATTTGATGAAACAAGTTACAATAAAGCAGAAATACTTATCAATAAAGGAAGAAAATTTTACTTCTGCAATCCATGATCAGTTGCATGATCCAACAAGATTTTATCTTCACTTTCCATGCTCATTTTTTTTCTCTCCAAGCAAGAGCTACGCCAAACGAAGCAGACGAACAATGCCAACTACCTCAAACTGATGAAAAATGCAAAACTATCAACTACCAAGAAGTGCACTAGTCACTACCCATCACTTATCCAATTCAATAACACAATCTCACACTCATTGAGAACCCAAACTATAAAATCTACCAAAAACTATTATGCTCCCAACTCCAACACCAGCACCAACACTAAAACAGAGTTAAGTACAAAGATTAATCAAACGTAACTATTGTTCTTCTAGTGCAAGCACAAGGTCAATCCTAGCTAATCCATATAACCCAATACAACCCTGAAATGGAAAAATTCTCAAATCTACCAAAGCTGGACCTGAGAACTTATATATACAATCACAAGCAGAACAATTCCCCACTCACTGATCCAGCTCAATCAACAAGACCTATCATCCATAACCCTCCCAAGCTTCCTCCTTTACGAAAGATTACCAATATCCATCACCTAAAAAGCCGTGAAAAGGAAAAGGAAACACTCAACCTACAACAAAATCCGCGAACCAAAGAGATTCAATCTATGTGCATATACACACGTTAATCGCCTCTTTGAGCAAAATCAACACAAAAAGGAAAAAAGAAAAAAAACTACAGGTTTTTTTATTGGAGGAAGAGATTCGATGCAAAAACTCGTGGAATACCCATGAATTCTGAGCTCCGAGAAATTTGTGCCTAATCTAATTGCTCCGCCATGGGAAATGGAAAACAAAAACAAAAAAAAAGGGACACAATTTAGGGTTTTGATTCTTTTTTCTTTTCAGAGAAATTATGCGGATCTAAGGTGTGAAATAATGTGAATCGATGAAGGTGAAGTGTGCGAAAAATTTTTTGGGGTTTTGCAGTGATGGATCGCGAAAGAGGAAGAGGGAGTAAAAAAAAGAGCAGAGGGATTTGAAGGAAAGAGAAAGGTGTTTGTTAAATTAGTTTTTTTTCTTTTTGGTTTTCTACGCGCTTGGATTCTTCGCTCTCTGTATCTCCCTGATTTGCTATGCCTATTTTTACAGTCTCTTTCTTCAAATGGAATGGATTAATCTGTTAGATTAATTGATTACTAATTAATTAATGTAATTAATACTACATAAATTAGTAAAAATATAAATTTTAACTAGTTCTAAAAATACATATTAAGATTAAAAATTAAAAAATTATTAAAAATACAAAAAAAATTAAATTTTTAATACATGTATATTATAGTTATTAAAAAATTAAAAGTTTTTAGTTTTCACTAATATAATAATACAAACTTTTATTTTCGATGAATTATCGGAATAAAAAAATTTATACAAAACTAACTATATTTTATATGAACTGTATCTACAGTTATCCAAATTATTTTATATTTATCAGTTTATTAAAATTAAATTTAAAATAATACAAGATTCATTTTAGTTACATAATAAAGAATTGAATAATATATTTTTTTCTAATATTTAAATATCTTTAACGTTTAAATCGTCTTATCTTAGTCTTTAACGTTTTAAAATTGTTTTAATATTATTATGTTGTTAGTAATCTGTTAATAGAACTAACGGTATGACAATATTGAGATAATTTTAAAACATTAAAAAATTAAATAGAACAAAAATGATATATTATTTTTAGAAGAATTAACAAATCAAGTAAAATGAATTTTAACAAAATAAATTGTATTATAAATTTAAAATTTTTACTCATGCTTATAAATGGTTAGTAGATAAATTTCTAGAAAAAAAATATTGTACATATACAATAAAGTATAAATTATACATTTTTGTTTTTGATATATCGAACATTTTTAATATTTTATTTTATTTTTAACTTTTAAAAAATATTTTTCTTCAAAAATTTTATTTTTTTACGATAGAAAATGATTTAATTTATTTTTTTAATTTTTTTAATCAAAAATAAATTTATTTAGAATGAAAGTAATCTGATTAAGAGTAAAATTGAAAAAATAAATTTATTTAAAATAAAAGTAATGTCACAAAGAGTAGTTTATTTAAATGTGATTAAAAAATAATTGAATAATTATCTACCATAAAAAATTGATATTGTTGAAAGATAAAATTAAAATTTTTTAGAATTAAAATAAAATTTAATTTAATTAAATATTAAACAAGCTCGGTAAATTAAAGACAAAAAAATATAATTTATACTTTATAATATATATTATATTTCTTTTGCAAGTTTATGTACTAATTATTTTACAAGTATTTTATAATGAGTAAAAATGAAAAAAAGTTACTTAGAATAAAAGTAATATGATTAACAATAATTTATTTAGATTTAATTAAAAAATAATTAAATAACTATGTACCATAAAAAATAATATTATTGAATTTATTTTAAAATTAAAAATAAAATTTATTTAAATTAAATATTAAAAAAATTTGATATACTAGAGATAAAAATGTATAATTAGTCTTTATTATTTAGATCAAAAATCAAAATCATTCCTAAATTTTTTTTGAGTTCTAGTTCGTCCTTGACATTGAATTTTGTTTTAAAATCGTCATTTCCGACAAAAATACTTTTTTTTCTACTCACCATCATTCTCAATTCTCCAAGTTTTTCCTCTTTACTGCCTCCACTATTCCCAACCCCAACATAGAATAACAACGCAAAAACAGTAAGGCTTAGTTTGGTAAAGCTTTTGCTTTTTAAAAGTAGCTTATGAAAGCTGTCTTTTAAAAGACAGCTTTTTAAAAGTTGCAGCACTTACGTTTGGTAAAATCAAATTAAAAATGGCTTTTAATAAGTACAAGCACCATAATTGTGTTTGGTAAAACAGCTTTTAAAAGTTGAAAAAATTATAATAAACATGTTTATAACAAAAAAATATTTTTTTTTTCAAATTCTTTAAAATTTTATATAATATTTTAAAATAAAATAATGTTAAAATAAAAAATTCATAATAAACATAAATATAATAAATAAATTCTTCTATTTTTTAACTTTAAAATTTTATATAAGTATCATAAAATTTGTATGTAATCCAATGTTAGTACTGGGTACGTCCATTATCCACCTATGTATATTGGCTCACCTTTACAGATCATAAAAAATGGGACACATATCTCAAATAAACTACTCTTATGATTATATATCTATATTTACATATGTATATACATGTTGTTATTATAATTTGGACTAATGCTCATGCAAAGAAAAATTTATGATTGGTTTTCATCAACCTCTTCCCGTTTCAAAGAACAGAAAAAAACAAACAAAGATAATAGATCTACTGAAAAAATACAAAATTAACGCAAAAAAAATAATATAAATAGATAGAAGTTCATACCTAATATGTGATAGAGATGTATTTGTGTTGAAATTTGTGAAGATTAGGTTGAAAAATAAAAAATATATGAAGATTGTGTTAGATTTTATGAAGGTTAGGAAGAGAAGTTAGAAATATATGAAGATTTTAATGGCAATATAATAGCGGGAAATATGTGCGGGAAAATGAAAAAAATTTGGTAAGCACAGCTTTGAAAAGCTCCCTCCTAGGCGCTTTCAAAAACACTCCTAACTTTTAAAAGCCGCAAGCACAAGCACTTGAGCTTTTTAATTTACCAAACGTAAAATGACGTGCTTGAAAGCACAAGCACCTCCTGAAAAAGCTTTACCAAACCCAGCCTAAGTCAGTAACAACTTCCGGTGAGGGCGACAGTAACTTAGCTTTCCTTCTATTTTTCTTTTCCACTTGTAATCTATAAATTTCAGAAAAACACCCACCAGTACAATAATTAACACCACCAACAAACCCATTTCGAAACAAAATTTCTCCTCCAAATACATTCAACAACAATAATTTATTTATTTTGATTAACATAATTCAAACTAAAATTCGTAAAATAGGTAGATATTTAAAGTTGGAGAGAGCAAGAATAACGGATCTATCATTGCAATCTTCATCTTTGTCTTCTCTTTAACCATCTTTTAGCACACAATTAACAAATACATAGAGAAAAAATAGAGAACAAAGAGAAAAAAAGAAGAGAAAATAGAGAAGAACAAAAATAAAGAAGAAAGACACCGCTAGAAAAGAGAGGAAAGAGAAAGAGCATTGTGACAGAGAAGATGTGAATAGAAAAAAAGAACAAAAAGAAGTTGGAAGAGGGAGAAATGACTTCACTTGCGAGTATGATGAGAGAGTTTAGTGTTATGGACGATTTTGAACGCAAAATATGATCAGAGAGAGAAAGTTTAATGTTATGGACGAATTTTGAATGGAAAAAAAAAATTAGGAACGATTTTAATTTTCAGTTTAAACCATAGAAACTAAAATCGTATTTAATCCTAATTTATATTTTAAAGTATATGTATCATGTTCTTTTTTTTTTTAAAAAAACTTATTTATTAATTATTTTATAAGTATTATATGATAAGTAAAAATATTGAATAAGTAAAAAATATTAGTTATTTTACAAATATTTTACTTGATTGTTAATTTTTCTAAGAGAAATGTATCATTTTTTTCTAATATTTTCATCTTATTTAAGTTTTCAATATTTTAAAATCGTTTTAATTTTGTTTTACTGTCAACAACTCTATTAATATATTACTAATTGTAGGATAATATTGAGACGATTTTGAAATATTAATGACTTAAATAAAACTATTTAAATATTAGGAACAATTTTAGAACTTACTACAAATAATAAAGATAAAAATAATATTTTACTCTGAAAAAATTTACTCAATTATCCAATTAGATTATTTTTTAAATAATAAATTAAAAAATTAATTGTCTGTATAAAATTCTTTTAAAATTTAAATGACTGAAAATTAAATTTTAAAAAATAATAAGTAAAAATTTTAATTTTTAGATAAGCTAAATATACAAATTATTTAAGATATTTTAATATTATAAAAAATAAAACATTTTAAATTTATTATTTAAAAATTTATTTAAAATATAAATTCTATTAAATGATAATCTAAAACTCTTTACCGTATATAAAAATTAAACTTATAAATGAATTAATAACAATTTTTATTGTCATTTTTTTGTGTGATTTAAATAAATTAAATAAAAAAAATAAAGAAAACAAAAAAATACTTAAATAGAAGAAGAGTCCTTTGAAAACTATTCTTAAATATTTTTATTGTCATAATAATTTGACTTATTTACTTTTCTTTCATTTTTTTTTTTTTTTTTACTTTTGGTGCTTGAATTAACTGACTGATCGATTCTTGTGTATACTTATCTAATGAAAGGAATTTTCTATGCGGTAAATTTCATTCCTCTCTTCCAAAAAGTTATATGGCTAAAGTCTTGTATTATGACTTACGAGTTAATAAACTTTTTAACTAAAGTTGATGATGATAATAACATGAGATATGTTAGAGGGTATAATAAATTAATAAGTAGGGGTGTTTATGGTTGAGCTGAACCGAATTTAATTAGATTTTGAATTTAATTTTAAAATAATATTATATATCTAAATATTTTTATAAATTAAGTTTAATTAAATTAATTAATAAAATTTAAAATAATATTAATTATAATTAACTTTTATTATATTAAATCAATTTAATTAAATTTAATTAATAAAAAAACTTAAATATTAACATTATTCTAATAGAAAATCTTAAACGCCGGTAATAATAAATCATCTAAGTTTGATAACAAGTGATGTCAATTTTGTACGGTCATCGAAATTGACAAAAATAATTTGAATAGTTTGAATAAACAAATTTTATAACAAAAATAGAAGATAATTATAATCACATTAACAACCATAACCATGTGATTTATTATTTTTTTTAGAATTTTATTATATATTTAAGTCTTTTTAATAACTAAGGCTAATTAAATTGGTCTAAATCTAACGAAACTCATTTATATAATATATGCACAAAATTTTGTCATTTTTTTTTTCATATTTCTTCTTCGTGTTTTTTTGTACGCCTTCTCCTTTTTCTTTTTATTGGTAGCGCTATTATTGCGTTTTATTTTTGTTTCTTCTCTTATTATTCTTTACGTGATATTGTAGTTATTTATTATTCTTTGTTTGATTTTTTTATTTTATTTTTCTTAAAAGAGTGAAACAAAAAAAATTATAAGAAAATAAAATAAAGAAAAAGATGAAAAAAAAAAGATAAAAAAGAAGAAGCAGCAAAAAATGCAAAAGAGAAGGACGAAGAGTTTTGAATTATACTGAATTTATTAGAAAAATAACACTGAAACTTTTTAATAATAATACATAAATATTTTAGTTTTGACACCGAAATTTTATTATAAAAGTACAAAAATATCTTTTTTAATACTGAATTTTTTCTTCATTTATTCTTCTTTTTTTTATTTATTTTTTCTGTTGCTCTTATGTCTTTTTTTAGGAGTATTGTTTCTCATATTATATTTGAACAAATATGTCCGTATAGTATTACAATCGTATTTAGTTGAATGCACATAGGTTCTTCCTTTTTCTATTAATTTTGCAGCATTATGTATATTTTCTTCTTCTTTGTTTGATTTTTTTGTTTTTATTCTTGTTAAGAGAATAAAATAAAAAGAATCATGAGAAGGTAAAATAAGAAGGAGAGGATGCACAAGAAAAAAAAGAAAAAGATAATAACGAAGAATAAAAAGGAGAAGAAGGAAGAGTTTTTAGTTATCATTAAATAATTTCGATGCATTCTATATTTAGTTTTGGTGTATTCTGAATTTAATTTCGGTGCATTATATATTTAAATAAGGAGCACTTAGTTTGAGTTTATTTATGTGTCATCATTATTAAAGAATTTTGGTGCATTCTAGATTTGAATTGTTATATGTATAAGAAGAAAACGACGATAATGACAATAATGATAAGGATAATGATGATAAAGATGGAGGAGAATGAGAAGGAGGAGGAAAAGAAACGAGAAGAAGAAATTTAAATGAAAAAAAAAAGAAAGAGGAGGAGGAGGTGATGGCAGCGGTGGCATAGTTATCAAAATCGAACTGGTAATTAACCCGGTCATATGACCGGATCACTCGGTCAACCGATGAGTCGTTGATTCACAAAGTTGATCTGGTTATAATTAAATAAAAAAAATAAAATTATAAAAATAAAATTAAAATTAAAAGTAAAAACTTAGAATACATGTTTTTACAAATATATTACTAACAATTAAGTATCAAGTATCAATTCTTAGATAATTTATGATGCAAAACAGATAATAAATTAATTATTAGTACAAAATATTTCTCAATTTAAATAAACAATAGTAAAAAATATAGAGTTAATTAAATATTTTTTCGTAAATTGAAGGTATTCACAATAAAAAATCTAATTAGATATTTGAATATATAACTTTTTGAAAGAAATATTCTATTAATTTTAATATTTTTTACATAATTATAAAATTAAAACAGTTTAGGATCTAATTAAAAAGAATAAAAAATATAAGAACCTAATTAAAAAATTAATAAGACTATACCAAATTATAAATATAACTTTAATATGTAAAATATAAAATTACAACATTATTTAGAGTTTTTTAATAAATATTTTAAATAATTTATTTATCGATATAGATAATTTAGCCACTATTTATGTTTTATGTTCTATTACTTATCTCGTTAACCGTATAAATGAATTAATTACAAATATATCTCGTTTATAAATACAAATTTAAGCAAATAAAATGCATATATTTGTGAAATGTAAAAATTGATATACTCAATATATCTTATGTAGAGTATAATTATTTATATTATTAATGAGATATATTAAAAATAAATAATAAAACACAAAACTATAAATTGTGTTTAAATTATTTATATCAATAAATAAAATATTTATTTAAAAAATCTCATAATTTAAATTATAATATCATTTAATTTAATAAAATATTTTTAAATTAATTCTTATTCAGAGTCTTTAATATCGAATGATTTAAAAAGTTAAATCAATATTTTATATATTTTTTCTCTATTATCTTATTAAAGGAGGTATAATTTCAAGTGTAATTCTTATATAATTTCTAGAATAATGATTCTCTCTTATATTAATGTAAAATAGTTAAAAAAAGAAAATATATAAATGAATAATTGTTAAATAATATAGAGTAAGAAATTTTTTACAAGTGGATGATAAAATCTATGCCCTCCGATCCAATCCAATCAATATCCATATTTGAAGCAGAAGAGAGAAGTGGAGTGAGCAAAACCCACAACAATGGCAACCACTCATTCTCTTCTTCACTCGTCGAGTTCCTCTTTCCTTGCTCAGTTTCGTCCCTTTCCACCTCCACACTCATCTTCTTCATCATCTTCTGTACCGTTTTCTCATGGAACAAGGCATGGATTGCTGTCTGTGAAGGCCTCTGATTCTGGTGCTGCGGTGCTCGTTGACAAGTCCGAAGCAGAGACTGTTCATCGTCTCAAAACTACTTACAAAGACAAAATTGTTCCTTTGCTCATGGAGGAGTTCAATTACACCAATATCCACCAGGTTCTTAAGAAACTTTACCCACTTTTTCTTGAGATTGTTTTGTTTCCAAGTTTTAGAATGAAAGTTGTAGCCTTTTTTGGTTTTTGGTTTATGGGGTCTTGTAATTTTTTGTTATTATTGATTCTGGGGGAAAGTGTGATAGGGGCATGATAAAAAAATTTCTTTGTATTCATGGGATTTTGTTTTATGGCAAAGTATTTGATGGAGCTCTCATAAAGAGCTCTATTTGATGGAAGGCTTTTGGAGAAAATAAAATGTATACTTTTTAGTAGGATTGTGTGATTGGGTATTTGTGGATAATAATAAAAAAGACAGAGCAAAATCAAGTGTTTGACACAAGATTGAAAATTGAGGATATTTCATCTATGCGCCATTGCAAGTGTACAGTATTGTTCTATCTTTCATCCTGCAGCTGCAAAATTCCTTCCATTTTCCTTCCAGCTAAATCCAAGAATATAAAAAACAAGACCTTTCATCATCATCTCACACTCACCAAGGCTCAAGAAGGAGGAGGACCCAACAATAATAATTTTTCGATTGAAACTATGCCGATGTGTTTTCACTGCAACCCAATGCCCAAGGAGGATGGTCATGTTTCCATGGGGGCAGAGGACGTCTCCGGGTTGGGTCTTTGGGATTGTATAGGTTTTTGAGTGATTCAAGTGTTATTATGAAACATTATAATTTGTAGAGTCATTAGTAAGTAGAAATTTTGATACCAATAAATAAATACGTAATGACATAGAGTAAATGTTAAATATTTTAAACAGCTCCATGAAATGGTACTTTCTATGAAAAGTCCATACAAATACTTTACCTTGTTTTATTGTTATTGTTGTTGTTGTTGGTTGGGTTAATTGGATTTCTTAAGTTTTGGTGTTATAAAGTGTGGCAAATGCAATGTAGGAATGTTAATTTAGCTTAATTTCATGGGGTTTCTTGTTGAAGTTCAAATATTTTTTGGTATGGAGTTGTTCAATTTTTGAATAATGTGGTGGGAAAAATGAGACAGAAGTGTTATAAGTTGGTTATCCTTTAATCTTGCAATGTTGGATTCTGTTTTGTGTCTATTGTTTCAGGTGCCAAAGATCGAGAAAATTACAGTTAACTGCGGTATTGGTGATGCTGCACAAAATGCAAAGGGTTTGGAAGCAGCAATGAATGATCTGGCTCTGATCACAGGGCAGAGACCGATTAAGACTCGGGCTAGGGCTTCTGTTGCCACCTTCAAGATTAGGGAAGGTCAACCACTTGGGATAGCCGTGACACTCAGAGGAAAGGTGAGCCATCTGCTATTCAATTGATATTTGTTTACTGCATATATTCAATCAGCATGTCAAAGATATAATATTTAGCTACTCGAATTTCTTGAGCTTTTGTTATCACAATCTAGACATTTTCACACTACATATGGTATTAAGAACAATGTGATTATCACTATGTTGCTGGGATGTGATAATCAGCTGCTACAATGCTAGTACTATCGATCCCGAGATAGGGTGATTATTCGCTGGTATAGCTAACTTAAATGTCTTTGTAAACTGTTAATTTCTGTTTGTTGAATTGTTTAGCCTCATGTGACTAAAGACTTTGTGTTAGTTTATTGATGTCTCTTTTTTGTGAAAGAAGAGTGGAATGAATTATGAGTAATGGAATATAATTCAATGGTGTTGTATGCTAAGGAAGGATTTCATTTCTTAAGGCATATTCAGTTGATTTGGTAAGGTAGTAATTCTTAACATCAGTAATGGAGGATTCATGACTAAGGGAATTTGGATAGTCAAATAATCTTTAAAAAATGTGAAGACTTCAGACTTCTCTCCAGATTAGAAAGTAACCCGAGATAGGTAGTAGTAATTGGTTGCTTTTTGGGATTTTGGAAATTTGGAATGTATGCCTTCATTTTGCTAATTGCTAGTTGAGTATTTTCTCTGTTGGCGAAATATGCTTTCTTCCATTTGTCAAACCATTATCTTGTAACAAAAAATATTTACATAGACAACATTATTCTTTGTTATCTTGAACTTGTTGGCGGAATATGCTTTCTTCCATTTATCAAACATTATCTTGTAACAAAAAATGTTTCTTCCATTGTCAAACATTATCTTGTAACAAAAAAGTTTTACATAGACAACATTATTCTTTGTTATCTTGAACTTGGTACTTTAGGAATCAAAAGTTAGATAACTGTGTTTTCCTTTCATGCTTTTGTGTGTTTCTATATTTTATTTTGGAGCAGGTGCTGATGAACTTGTTTTCTTTTGTATAGGCTATATTAATCGTTTCCTTTGTTTATATTGAATTCGGTGTTCAGTTTCACGAGTATTATTACCAAGAATTTACCAAATGAGACTTGGTGGATTTCTGAAAACTCGTTACAATGCGTGTAACTTGATGCTGAATGTGATCTGAACATAAAAAATTGAAGTTACTTTTCATTTCTTCATTAAGTTACTAACTGCTCAAATCATGGTTTTAGGACCGCATAATATAAACCATAACTATGGCATTTTCCATATAGCATAAAAACATGATATTTGACAGGTCATGTACAACTTCCTAGACCGAGTTATCAACTTAGGACTTCCTAGGACAAGAGATTTTCAAGGTCTGAACCCCAATAGCTTTGATGGCAATGGGAACTACAGCGTCGGCGTTAAGGACCAGGGTGTGTTCCCGGAGATCAAATACGACGCTGTCGGCAAACCTAGGGGAATGGATATCTGCATCACGACAACGGCTAAAACCGATCAAGAAGCGCAAAAGTTGTTAGTTCTTATGGGCATGCCATTCAGAGAGGGAGGTGGTCCTGCCTCTACAATGCGCAAGAAGAAGCTCAAGTCTCATCATTTTGATCCAAAAGCAAAGGGAAGAGCAAGGAAGTAAATATTGTGTTGTATACTTTGTTTAATTTAGATGTAATAATATTCTTGATTCTTTTTGTAAGAGGTATGCCATATGATTTTGTAGATCATGGTTGCTAACTTAATTTCGGTTAAATTCGAGGATTTTTATTTATTACTAGCATGTGTTATTGTTTAGATTTAGAAAGGGCAAGATTAATTTTGAAAAAATCTTAGTTATATTAAATAATATCAAGTAAAAATTGTATATACAACTTGAAATACGAGGTGTAGCAAGAGAATATGATTATAAAAAAAGGCAAAGAAAAATGTAAACGTAATATAAAAACTAAAAAACATCAATATAGTAATAGAAAATGCTCAAGCATATAACACTCGTTACCCAGCAATTATAATTTATACTCAATGTGTATAATTTAAATTTAAGACACTAATCAAGAATAACTACCAGTTTTTATTCTAACAAAAAAAGGAACAAACACCTTATTAGAAATAAAATAAATATCAACATTCTCTAAAAAGAAGGTATTTTTTTAACACATTAGCTTTTAAAATTTTTATTTATTCTTATTCATTTTAATTTCTCTACTCTACTCTCCTCTACGTTTTATATCCTCAATGAAAGAAAATAATTTTTTATTTTATAAATAACCAACACAAAACAAAACCTCAAAATACAAAACTCTTCAAAAACCATAACAACAAAATTAGTAAAACTTCGATTTTTTGACATTACATAAAATTCAACCCTTAAAACTTCACATTATCCTAACACAAGGTAACTTTTAGCCTGAATTTATAGACAAAACTATAAGTACCTATAGAACATGAACACCATTTTCATTATCAATCTAAAAAAAAAACTCAATTTTAAGAGAACTCCATATGAAATTTTCTAGTTTAATAGATATCAATTTGTTCAAATAAACAATTATCTTGAACCAGCTAATTTTAAGTAGTGTAGCTTTAGCTATTAACTTGATCAAAGTTAATCGATCTATCATCAAAATTAAAATTGTTTGTGGTCGAAGTAGTTAATAAATTATTTTAGTTTTACAGAAATAAATGTACGAATACTTTTGTAGCAGTGAGGTAAAAAAAAATATTTTGTACTATAGTGAATAAATTTTTAATAAATTAGATGAGAGTATTTAATTTTTTGATAATAATACCAGTATGACTGGAAAACAGAAAAATAATAATAGAGTATAGCAATGGAGTAAGTTTTAGGGAGTGGCAGTGCTTTTAAATTTTGGGTTCTTTTTAAAAAATCTTATACCTATGAATCAGTCTTTTAATTTTTTCTAATTCTTTTTCACACCCTAGTTCTTTAAGGTCTTTGAGATACTTTTGTCACCATAGAAAACTCCATCTTATGATGTGTTCCTGACAGAATATTACTAGTTACAAATGTTATGGTTGTTCAATAACTAGTATCCAACATGCATTCATTCACATATTTCTCTTTTGGTTATTTGCTATTATTTATTATACAAGTGAGTTTTAAAGTCTATTCTATTTTAATGGTTTACTTGGACCATTTAATTCATAGTTTCTTTGCTGATTTTAAATAAACCTTATGCTTGTCTCACCAAAAAAAAAAAAACCTTATGCTTGCATTTCTGTCTCTCCATTTAATTCGATCTTTCAAATTTTACTCGTAATTCAATTTGGTTTTTTAAGTTTTAATTAAACTCTAATTTTTAAATGTTTTTCAATTTCTCACAAATAATATCTTCATTTTTTTCACTATTTTTTTCATAAACACTTAAAAATTTTAGCATGATGAAATGATGAATTAAGCATCTAAATCAACATTTCTTAATAAAACAGTAATGAAAATACACTAAAAGACTAAATTTATACTGTGTTAAATTTCAAAGATTAAATTGGACTAATTTAAATTTAAGAGATCAAATAAAAGGTGAGTCAAATTTGAAATATTAAATTGAGTATTTTAAGTTTAGACCAAATATAACCAAATTAAGAATATATGCTTGAACTCCCTATGGTGGTTTGTTTTATATCATGAGCTTTATGTATGGTTTCTTTTGTCGAGTCATTCTTCTTTTCATCCTACTTTTCTTCTCTCTAGCACTTGTGTTTCATTCATAGTTGGATCTAATTAAAAATATTTTTCTAGTTAATTTCAAATAAGAAATCGATCAAAATAATAATAATTTGGATTTGAAAATTTTAATCATATTTTTAACAAACTAGGCAGACTAAATTGAATTTTGCATATATTATTTTAAAGTTAATTTGATTTAATCTAATTGGATCCAAAGTAGAGGAGTTATTTATATCTTGGTTGTTAATAACCAAATAATCAAATAAACACACATTTGTTATTAACTTATTATGAGTTGAAAATTTTCTCCACATAACAACAATAAAAACTATCAACCAAGTACCTTTTTTTTTCATAATTTTAATTTTGATATTCTCTTGCATCAAACTGAAAGAATGGTCCACAGTTATAGGACCCACCACACCTAGTTCTTATCTACATCTACCTTTAATTTAATAACACTTCCTGGATACTTTAAGTATTGCTATTCTTTTACAAATTTAACCAAAATCCTGTTGTAAAATAAATAAAGTTATACTAAATATAAAATAAAGATGTATAAATAAAAGACTCTAATATTAATATAATTAACTCAATAATAATTTATATATGTATTTACTAATATTAAATGTTGTAATATATATATATATATAAAAAGATAGAAAGAAATATAAATTAAAAGTAAAGAGAGAGAATTGCTTTTGTTTATTGTTACTGATGTGTGTGTTCAGAGGCTTAAGCCTCTCTCTATTTATACACATATAGAACACCTTTTTTCCACAACTCATTTATTGAAGAACAAAACAATTTCTTCATTGAGAAACTGAGCCGCCCATATATTAATGGGCATCCAACTCAACTTCTTATCACAATACTCCCCTTTGGATGCCCATTTAGGATTATTGCCTCATTAAAACCTTACTAAAGAAAAACTCTGTGGGAAAAACCTTAGTGAAGGAAAAAGAGTACAATATCCTTTGTGATGGAGACTGCCTCATTAAAAACCTTGTCAAGAAAAACACAATGAGAAAAAACCTGACCAAGGAAAAAATAGTACAGTCTCCCCCTCTTGCCGACATCATTTAATGTCTCGAAATCGGCGCATTCCAATCTCATGTACCAATATTTCAAAGGAGGATTTTGGAAGTGACTTTGTGAATAAATTTGTCAGATTGTCACTTGAATGGATCTGTTGGATATCAATTGTCCCTTGATTTTGAAGATCATGAGTGAAGAAGAATTTGGGAGAAATATGCTTTGTTCTATCACCTTTGATATATCCACCCTTAAGTTGAGCAATGCATGCTGTATTATCTTCAAACAGGACAGTTGGATCTATCTTATGATCAATCAGTCCACATGACGATAGAATATATTGAATCAGACTCCTCAGCCAAAAACATTCGCGACTAGCTTCATGTATCGCTAGTATTTCGGCATGATTAGAGGATGTTGCAGCAATCGTCTTTTTTGTGGACCTCCATGATATAACTGTACTACCATATGTGAACAGGTATCCTGTTTGAGATCTCCCTTTGTGTGGATCAGACAAGTATCTGTATAGCCAACTAATTGTGACTAGGATCCATGGGGGTAAAACAATCCCATATCAACCGTTTCATGAAGATATCGAAAGATTTGCTTGATTCCACTCCAATGTCTTCTGGTTGGAGAGGAACTATACCTTGCTAGTAAATTCACCGCGAATGATATGTCAGGTCGCGTATTATTAGCAAGATACATTAATGCTCCAATGGCACTAAGATATGGTACTTCAGGACCAAGGATATCTTCATTTTCTTTTTTAGGACGGAATTGATCTTTTTTCACATCCAAAGATCTTACGATCATTGGGGTACTCAAGGGATGTGACTTATCTATATAAAATCTTTTCAAGATCTTTTCTGTGTATGTTGTTTGATGAATAAAGATCCAATTTTTAGTATGCTCGATCTACAGGCCGAGACAAAATTTAGTCTTTCCAAGATCTTTCATCTCAAACTCTTCTTTTAGAGTTTTTATAATTGTTAGAATCTCTTCAGGAGTCCTAATGATATTTAAATCATCAACGTACACAGCAATTATAATAAATCTAGATGCAGATTTCTTTATGAAAACACATGGACATATATCATCATTCTTGAATCCATTTTTTGGCCAGATACTTAGTAAGACGATTATACTACATTCATCCAGATTGCTTTAGACAATATAAAGATCTTTGCAATTTGACTGAGTATAACCCTTGCGAATATTCATTGGATGGTTTAGATATCTTTAGTCCTTCAGGAACTTTCATATAGATATCTCGATCTAATGAGTCGTATAAATAGGCTGTTACCACATCCATTAAATGTATATGCAGTTTATGATATGCAGATAAACTGACCAAATAACGCAATGTTATCGCATCCACTACAGAGGAATACGTTTCTTCATAATCTATACCGGGCCTTTGTGAAAAACCTTGTGCCACAAGTCGGGTTTTGTAGCGCACAACTTCATTTTTCTCATTTCGTTTTCTCACAAATACCCATCGGTATCCAACAGGTTTTACATCTTCTGGTGTACGGACTACAGGTCCAAAAACTTCACGTTTTGCAAGTGATTCTAACTCAGCCTTCATGGCTTCTTTCCATTTTGGCCAATCATCACTTTGTCAACATTCTTCAACTGATCTTGGCTCAAGATCCTTACTTTCATGCATGATATTTAGTGCCACGTTATATGCAAATATTTCATTGACAATTGTCTTATTTCGGTCCCATTTCTCTGTAAAGACATAATTTATCAAGATCTCGTCATTTTCATAATTTTCAGGTACCTGAATGTCTTTTGGCGTTATATCAGAATTTTAGACAACTGCAGGTGTCTTTACTATGTCTTTTTCAACAGGAATCGTATTTACCTCTTTTCTTTTTCGAGGATTTTTGTTTTTGGAACCGACAGGTCTGTCACGCTTCTGGCGTGTATTTGATTCGGTGGCAATTTGTCCAACTGGGACATCAATTCGAATTGGGGCATTTTCCTCTGGTATATAAGATTTGATTATCCTCTTTGTATCGAAAAATGCATCAAGTAATTCATTTGATATTCTTTGCAAATGTATAATCTTTTGAACTTCTAGTTCACATTACCCTGATCGAGGATCTAAATGCATCAAGGATGATGCATTCCAATTAAGTTCCTTTTTAGGAAACTTATTCTCTCCCCCTAATGTTGGAAATTTTGATTCATCAAAATAACAATCCACAAATCAGGCTTTAAATACATCCTCAGTTTGTATCTCAAGATTCCTTACTATATAGAGAGAATTATATCCAACATATATCCCCAATTTTCTTTGGGGTCCTATTTTAGTGCGATTAGGTGGTGCAATGGGAACATATATCATACACCCAAATATTCTTAAGTGGGAAACATTTGGCTGCTGGCCAAATGCTAATTGCATACGGGAGAACTGATGGTAACTCGTTGGCCTCAAACGAATAAGTGCTGCGGCATGTAAAATAGCATGCCCCAAACCGAGGTTGGGAGATTTGTTCTCATAAGTAAGGGTCTAGCAATTAATTGGAGGCGTTTAATAAGTGATTCTGCTAACCCATTTTGTGTGTGAACATAAGCTACTGGATGTTCAACACTTATTCCATTAGTCATACAATAAGCATCAAAAGCTTGGGAAGTAAATTCACCAGCATTATCAAGATGAATTGCTTTGATCAAATTTTCTGGAAATTGTGCTTTTAATCGAATAATTTGAGCCAGTAATCTCGCAAACGCCAGGTTGCGAGAAGAAAATAAGCACACATGTGACCATCTCGAAGATGCGTCTATCAAGACCATAAAATATCTAAAAGATCCACATGGTGGATGAATAGGTCCACATATATGACCTTAAATCCTTTCTAGGAATTCAGGGGACTCAAATCCAATCTTTACTGGTGATTGCCTTAAAATTAACTTCCCTTGAGAGCATGCAGCACAACAAAATTCACTAGATTTAAGAATCTTTTAGTTCTTTAGTGAATATCCATGGGATTTTTCAATAATTCTCCTCATCATGATTATTCCCGGATGACCCAATCTATCATGCCAAGTTATGAATTCATTTGGGCTAGTAAACTTCTGGTTTACAGTGACATGTGATTCAATTGCACTAATCTTGGTATAATACAACCCATATGAAAGTGAGGGTAATTTTTCTAATATAACTTTCTTATTTGAATCATGAGTTGTGATACATAAATACTCATGATTTTCCTCATTCATAGTCTCAATATGATATCTATTTCGGCGAATATCTTTAAAACTCAACAAGTTTCTTCGAGACGTGGTAGACAACAGTGCATTATTTATTATAAATTTTGTTCATTCGGAAAATAAAATTATAGCTCTTCCGGAGCCTTCAATCACATTGCCTGAGCCAATAATAGTATTAACACATTCTTCTTTTGGCACAAGATGGGTAAAATATATATCACTTTTGAGAATAGTGTGCGAATTTGCACTATCCGCAAGGCATACATCTTCATTACATATCTTTGTCATTCTCTTCAAAGACAAATAATAATAAAATGAGTAGTATGCATAGTTAAATTGAATACTTGATCAGAATTATTTTTCTAAGAAATACTGCACATAAAATAATGTCAAATACTAAAATTTTATTTTAAAACATGACATATTTAATGATTTCAAAATTCATAAACATTTATACATCATATTTGAAACTTAAATACATAGAAAATAAAACTTAACAATAAGTTCTTTACATTATTTATTTACATGAATAATTAACAATCTCACACATTAAACTATTCCATCATTGATCAAATGACCAATATTTCCTTCAGGATCCTCAAAAAATCAGATACATCATAATGAGTGGTGGGATTTTTAGCATCATTTGAAACAAAATTCGACTCTTTTTCCTTGTCGTCCTTTTTCAAAGATGTCTGGTAAAGATCGACTAGGTGCCTTGGGGTACGACAGGTACGTGACCAATGGTCCTTTCCACCACAACGGAAACACTTATCCTCTGTTGATTTATTCTGCCCGATATTTCTTTCTTTATCCCACTTCTGGTGAGATCCTCTCTTTTGAATATAATTCCTTTTTCTTCCATAATTTTTCTTGTTATTAAAACCTTGCCATTTACATCTTCTGGGGTAATTTGTCGCATTTACTTCAGAAAATGGGGCGGCGCTAGCTGGGTGCGCTTTATGATTTTTCAAGAGCAACTCATTGTTGCGTTCAGCAACAAGAAGGCAAGAAATTAATTCAGAATATTTTTTAAACCCTTTTTCTCGATACTGCTGCTGCAGGAGCACGTTCGAGGCATGGAAGGTTGATAAAGTTTTCTCCAACATATCATGATCAGTTATCTTTTCTCCACATAATTTCATTCGTGAGGTGATTCGAAGCATTGCAGAATTATATTCATTTATAGATTTAAAATATTGTAGACGCAAGTGCGTCCATTCATATCGAGCTTGAGGAAGTATCACTGTTTTTTTATGATTGTACCTTTCTTCAAGGTCTTTCCAAAGATCTGCAGGATCTTTTAATGTGAGATATTCATTTTTCAATCCTTCGTCAAGATGACGACGACAAAGAAAAATAATGGCTTTGGCTTTATCCTTCTAGGACGCATTATTTTCAACCTTAATGGTATCTCCAAGATCCATTGAATCAAGATGAATTTTAGCATCTAGTATCCATGATATATAATTGTTTCCAGATATATCAAGAGCATTGAATTTAAGACGAGAGAGTTTCGACATAATGAAAATTTGTTACCTGAGTCTTCCTAAAAATTTGATCAGAGTCTCGTGCTGATAACGTGTTGTAAAATAAATAAAGTTATACTAAATATAAAATAAAGATGTATAAATAGAAGACTCTAATATTAATATAATTAGCACAATAATAATTCATATATGTATTTACTAATATATATATATATATATATATATATATATATATATATATATAGAAAGAAGTATAAATTAAAAGTAAAGAGAGAGAATTGATTTTGTTTATTGTTACTGATGTATGTGTTCAGAGGCTTAAGCCTCTCTCTATTTATACACATATGGAACACCTTTTTTCCACAGCTCATTTATTGAAGAACAAAACAATTTTTTCATTGAGAAACTGAACCACCCATATATTAATGGGCATCCAACTCAACTTCTTATCACAATAAATCCCACTGTATTTGTTATAGAACAATATTAAAGTGCTATCAGAATTTATTATTTTTTATTATTAATTAGTTATTAATATTTATAAATATAAACTATAATATATTATTAGATTAAAAAATTGAATTAATAATTAAAAATAATAAATTTTAATTATCTTCTAATATTTTTTATTATAATAATATTGTTATTATATATAATTTTGGGTGTAAAATATTCAGAGTTACTTAATCTCCTAACAAAAATAATTTTCATATTATTATTATTATTAATTATAGAAATTTAAATTATTCAACAACCTATTGATCTTCTAAGATCTTTTATTACTATTATTCTTTTGTCTTAATTAAATGCCCCAGCCGCTAGTAGGTACTAAACTAAACTAAGTAATTATATATAAATTACAATAATATTAAAAGTTTAATATTTTATATCCAACAACATATCATAGTCATGATTTAAAAAATTGATATAAGTGAAAGTAATCAAAGAAGAGTTAGGAATCATATTGTATAAGAAACACTAACTGGCACACCACAAAACAACAAAGAAAATGCCTTTTGTATAATCCATACGGTGCATTATGCTGAATAAATGCCTTTTTATTTTAAGAACTTTATTTTTTCTTTTCTTTTTTGTTTTGGGTGACTTTGTCAGAACACACTATAGAATAAAATATAAAGATTCTAAAGATCATTGGTTGCTTTCTATTTTGCATCGTGACAGAAGAGCAAGTGTTCATTTAATTTGTATAATTCATTGTTTATTTAATGCACGAGACCACAATTTTCTTGCTCAATCTTATCGTACATTCTTAGCCTAAAAGAAAGCTCTAAAAGTATTATTCGTATTGGCAAAGCCATAATTAATGTTGGTTCACAAATTAGGCAGTTTCATAATAAACATATCAAGCAATTTTAATTTGCCACGTTTTCCAGAAATTATGAAGAGACTAATTAATAATGTGAGGAAGATTATAGTTTAAGACTTTAAGTCAAGTAGCTATATTGTGAAAGAGGTTATACCTTGTTAGAAAATTTTTTTTTGTCAAATCCATTTACTGGAAGTAAAATGTCGAGTAAATGAAATAAAGTTATAGAACTCACATTCATTCAAGAATATGCCAAATTATTTGAAGTTTAGAACAATTTTATTTAAGCAATTTTGACTATTTTTTACATTAAATAGTAGTTTTAAACTTTTAATACTTCATCAATGAAACAAAATTGCACAATCAATTTTACATCGGATATCTATATTATTTTTCATTTTATAAAGGTGCATGTATTCTTCTTATTAGAGATAATTTTAATATGAACTAAATTTCTATAATAATTCTTAAAATTTACGATTTTTATTATTTTAATTTTTTAAATTTAAAATTTGTTATATTAGTCTCTTAAATCTAATTCCAGGCACTATATTCATTTTCATATTTCTTTTTTGATGTTAAGTTGAGTATCGAAATGGTTTTGATTTTTTACGTTAGACATAAAATAAATAATATTGTTTTAGTATTTGAATAAGGTAAAAAAACGAGGTCATTTTGAAAAATGAAGAGAGATAAAATGATTTGTGCATTATATAAAATTTTTCTTTGTCTTTTTGTTTTTATCTTGTTTAAGCGCTCAAATGAAATGATGTCGTTTAATTTTATATTCAGCGTGCTAAGTCAGAAACAACTCAACACTCTATTTGTTAATTTAGTGCTGAAAAAAAATAAAAAATCAATATGTTACATAGAGTTAAATCTCGAAGATTAATATAATAAATTTTTATTTGAAGAACTAAAATGGTATAAATCACGAATCCAAAGAAATACTTTAAAAATTTAATCTCCTAACATGGTTTGCCAACATTGAACTTTTCATGCAGGTAGTTCAAAATTGAAACCACTAGTTTAAGAGAAATAACATTTACTTTTTTATTTAAATTAAATAATTATATAATTTACAAAAATATATAAAATATAGAATAATTACTTAAATACATAATGTACCATATTTTGGATGTGAGAAAAACTTAAATATGGATGTATCTCGGGTACTGAGATCTCGGATTATGACGCAATGAAAGTCTGACGTATCTTGGGTGCACTGAGATACGTTTTATATGGAAAAACAGGTATTGAGCACCCGAGATACATTCAAAAGCTGATCAGGGTCTCAGTATCCGAGATACAGTTAAACACAAAAATTAAGTTATAGCACTTGAGATATAGTCAAATACAAATTAAGATCACAGTACCTGAGATACCTATATTATAGTCTAGGTGTCTCTGCACCCTAGATTTCTTAAAAAAAATTCTATATTCTCCCATTCTCAACCATATCCTCACAATTTGTTCTTTTCTCTCTTCTCTTTTTTTATCCTTCCACTTTGTTCGCATGGATAATAATCAATTCTTTTTTGTTATAATTTATTCCACTAGGATAGTAAGAAACGGTGATAACAGAGTGGTTTTTGAGTCTAATTCAACTGTGATATTGCGCACTAACCGTGTTGATACCCTACATGCGATAAAGAATATCACACCGAGCAACATGAAAGAATAGGTTCCAAGAAAGTTGGGCGGGTTGCATATAGATTTTTGAACCCGCTTCCGAGTGGTGAATTTACCAACAGGTTATTTTGGCTTGAAGTGGATCAGCATGTGAGAGTAATGTTCGACGTACATGCAAAGCTAATGCTACAACATGTGATGGAGTGGTATGTCAAATTCTCAAGTAGTCCCGCTAAATGCAAGACTGATCCACTTCGCCCAACCTTGTGATAGTGTCGAAGAAGACGACAGCGATGGTGATTCAGATTATGTTGCCAAATCCAGATCGACGATTTCTTCCTCTAATGAATATGTGCTGGAAACTCCCATTGGCAATGGTCTCAATTTCTCTTACCTTCTCCTTTGCCTATTCCTCAATTGTCAGAAGTTTCAAGTCATTATCACACTTTAAATTTGGACTCAATGCAGTTGGATGATCCTTTCAATACCGGCCAAGGAGAGGATTACAACACCGATGTTGGGTTAGAATTCTGGGTTAGCCATAGGTTTAGGAACCAAGATGTTGTTCTAATGGCGGTAAAGAATTACAGTATTCAAAAGAACACGAAGTACAGAATTCTGAAGTCGGATAAGCTTAAATACTATTGTTGTTGCAAACAATTCACCAACGGTTGTCCATAGAGTTTTCGTATGGCACTACGTCAAAATTTGAACTACTAGTATATTTTATTTATTAAGTTTGATGAAATTAAAGGCTATTATATTAATTATGTCTTGTACTGAATGTTGACATGTACGAATAATTTTGTAGGAGGTGCGTAGGTTTGGTAGACCACACACCTGCTTGGCACCAACCATGTCTCAGGACCATATTCAGTTGGATAGTAGTTTGATTTTTAAGGTCATCCTACCTATAATACAAAGTGATCCATCTGTCTATATTCTGGTGTTATAAAGTGCAGTGTATCAGAATTATCATTTTAATTCATCGTATCGAAAGGTGTGGATGACAAAGAAAAAAGTGATTGCTCAGATTTTTGGTGATTAGAAAGAATCGTACAATAAGATACTCTCTTACGAACTTTGCAAGAATTCCTCCCAGGTACGATTCACGATTGCATTGATGTTCCGTATTATGACGGCAACATGATTGGCAGAGATTGAAGCAGCTTGATAAGGTATTTTGCAAATTTCCTCCTTATGTTGAGGTATTTAAGCACTGCAAGTCTTTTGTAACAGTGGTTAGGACATACTTGTACGGAGAGTACGGGGACGTATTATTAATTGTTGTGGCTCAATATGGAAATAACATTATGCCCGTAGCTTTTGCATTAGTCAAGTTTGAGACAACTGAGTCATGGCCGTTTTTTTCTACCGAATTTGAGGCAGCATGTTACTCCGCAATAGGAACTTCTTATCATATCTGATAGATCACAGGCCATTCGCGCTATCTTAAATGCACCTCACAGTGGTTGGCATCCTCCCTCAGCACATCATGCTTATTTCATATGCAACATGGCTTCAAACTTCAATTCACGGTTCAAATCGGTCAAAAGTAAAAGGTACCTTATAAATAGGGATGGCAGCAGTACCCGTACCCGCGGGTACCCGCTCCGCCCCTACTCGGTCGGGGCGGGTTTGATGAGTAAGAAGAATCCTTTAAGAAAGGATTGGAAAGTATGCCTTGATTGTCATTGTCTTTTGAGGACAAGAACGGTGGAAAATGATCAAAAATAAAGATCGAATACTCTTTTATATTAATGTTGTAATTTTTTTTATAATGGTGTTAAATTTATAGTGATCAAACATTAGCTTTTTTTAATTTTAAGTTATTGACATTATATAAATCTTATGTTTGTATTTTAATTTATGCATGAATTTTAAGTTTTTGTCTTAATTTATATATGAATATTTAATAATTAAAATATTATTTAATTTTTATAGGGGCGGGTAGGAGCGGGGCGGGTACCCGCAGGGACGGGTTAGGGTACTACAGTTTACTACCCGCGAGTAGTGACGGGGCGGGTAGTATATGAGTAACAGGACGGCGGGGCGGGGTCGGATAGGGCAAAAACCTGCCCCTACTCGCCCCACTGCCATCCCTACTTATAAATACAGCGTATAATCCAAGCAAAGAGGGTTGCAATTGGTATTTGGATGCTTTGGGTGGATTATCCCGCGATATGTTGGATTGGACTTTTTGGTTTAGGAAGGGCTTATAGCTTCAATATTGTGACAAAGGTTGTTGGTGTGGTCACATGACGACAAATCTTTCAGAGTGTATAAATGTAGTGCTAAAGGGAACGAGGAACCTTCTTGTAGCGGCCGTTGTTAGGACAATTTATGAGAGGTTGCAACAGCTATTTGTGCACAAATAACACAAGAAGTGGCATGCATCCTGCAATGTCAGTCACACTATGTCTAGCAACGGTGCAGAGTTAGTGGTACGTGTGTGCCAGCAGTGCAGACCCCTAAGATAACTACCTGTAATGATCGAAATTCACAAACAACAGCAGCCATCTCAAAGGAACAATTATAGCTGACTTGTCTGTGGAAAGAAACCCCCCGATAAGCATCATCAAATAGCACCTGGCGTACTTACGGACTATATCCGGATTTGTCCTAGGTGGAATATGTGAAACCCTATTCTTCAGTTAGGTCATCCTCAAACCAAAAACCTGCTTCCTATCCTTTGGATGTGGTGGTGACCTATTGCCAAGTAAATCCTCAACCTACTCCCACGTGGGTGTCCATGCTACTGTTGGAAGTCTCTGGTACAATTCCTAATCGGCTCACCCTCAGTGTGCATACCAAGATAGTAAACAACATCTTGAAGCGTAATGTTGATCCCACCCAATGGAAGGTGAAAACTGTAGGTCTTAGGCCTCCATCGCTTGACAAATATAGAGATAAAGAAATGGTCAAACATAAAATCTTTCAACTATACTGCATGTCCAAATCCAGCCTCCCTAATATAAGGCAATAGGATATTCGATGGGGTCTAACCAAGGTTACACAGCGTGGCAACAACAACTGAGGCCTTTACAATATTCACAACATTTACTCTCACAAATTAATATCATCTAAATCATTATATAGGTTTAATAATTATTAAATATTGTAAATCTAGTAGATACACATCGTTAATAAAATATATATTTCATACAACATTGATATTCATTATCAATATTCAAAGTATCAAATAAAAAAAATATGAAGCAAAAATTAAAAAATAAATCATTCATGTTGCACTATTTTAACATAACTAGTAGTCTTTTAGATGGTATCAATTCAACGATAAATTTTAACAAAAAAAATGATCTAATAACTATTTTATTTGAATAATATATTTATTTAATTTAATTAATATATTATTTTACGTTTAACTATTATATTTATTCAAGTTAACTTTCTAAAATATTAAAACCAACTATATCTACATAAGTTAATAGAACTTCTAACTAACAAACTCAAAATACCTAATACATTAACTAAATTAATAAAACTTAAATACATAAACTAATTAGTTACTAAAAATAAAAGAGAAAAAAAAACTAACCTCAAAATTCAAAGTTCTAACTATATAGCAAGTCGCATTTAGTTGGTTGATATATTCATCATGAACATATTATCGAAGGATCATCTGTAATTCAGAAACTCGAAGTAAAGGTATTGCAAAGTTACAAAATTTTCCAAAATTCTTCGAATACATGAAAATCTTGGCTGCAACTAATTTATATAAGCATCTGAATATATCTCGGGTGCTATGACTTAAATTTTGTGTTTGACCGTATCTTGAATACTGAGATCCTGATAATTTTTTGAACGCATATTGGATGTTCAGTACTCATTTTTTCACGTAAAAGTATTTTGGATATATCTAAGATACGTCAAACTTTCATTACATCATAACCCAGAATTTCAGTATCTGGAATATGTCCATATTTAAATTTCTCTTAGGTAGCGTTTGGTAGAGAGACAGAGACTGAAAGACTGAGACGGAGAGACAGAGACTAAGAGATAGAGACCGAAATAAATTTTAGTATTCTGTTTGGTGCAAAGTGAGAGACAGAAATTGAAACAAGAATAAAACTCTAATTTAATTTGTAAAAAGGATAAAATTAGAATTAATTAATTAAAATGAGGGTATTTTAAGTATAAAATGTTATTAAAATTTCAGTCTCCGTCTCTAAAAATTTCAATCCCTTGTGTCCCTACTTTTTGGAGGTACTGAAATACTGAAATTTTAGGGACAGAGACAGAAATTTTAGTACCAATCTCTGAGCCAACAAACATAATACTGTGTCTCAGTCTCTCAGTCTCTGTCCCAGTACCTCAAAACAAACGCTACCTTAGAGTACTCAAATTGTAGTATGTTATGTATTTAAGTAATTATTCTATATTTTATATATTTCTGTAAATTATATAATTATTTAATTTAAATAAAAAATTCTTACTACTTTGAATTAATTAGTTATTAAAAGAGTTTGAGTCTTTCATAGCTAAACTTTTTGCAGATAGATTATTTTAGTGTTAAATATAAAATATTTAATTATTTTAATATTTCACAATATTATAATAATAGTATTGATATTTTTATAGTAAAAGTATGTAGTTATAAAAGGGCATCCACAATAATATATAACACATAATTTAAGTTATTTTAAAAAAATTTACTCATGATAATCCAGTATAGAAAAAAAGTTTATAAATTATAATTGAATGGTCTTCACTCTGATTTTGTAGAATGATTAAATCCATGCTATTAAGCAGTGTAAGTGTGTTGAATATTATGTTTATGCAATTATATATATTATAAATGGTCAAATTAGTTTCTAAAAAATTATTATTTTTTAAATTGGTTTTCAAAAGATTTTTTTAATTAAATTCGTCCTTTAAAAAATTTTAATTAGTTATGTTAATCCTTCTGTTACGTTGTTTGTTGATAGTGTCAAAATTTACTAATATAACACATTAAGTGACATCCTTATATACATCTAGGAGTCTTAATTGACTATAAATATGATTAGTTTATGAAATTAAATCAAATCAAAACCTAATTGAAGAGAAAATTTGAGGCATTGGAATTCCCTCGTTTAGAGTTGATTTGATCTAATTTCATAAATTAATCATGTTAATAGTCAATTAAGACTCTTAGGTGTATGTTGGAGTGTCATTTAACATGTTACATTAGTAAATTTTGACATCATCAATAAACAAAGTGACCCAAAGGCTAAAATGATTAATTTAAAATCTTTAAAGGACAAATTTAATTAAATTTTTTTTTAGAAAAAAAACCAATTTTAAAAATGGGTAATTTTTTACTAATTTGACCATTTATATATATATATATATATATATATATATATATATATATATATATATATATATATATCAAAGAGAGTTTCACATAATTATTGAACAAATTCATAAAATAATTGCCATTTGGTATTATAACCATGGCAATGTATTATTAAATGTACATAGTTTTTTAATAATATTTAATCTTTTATGCTGGTAGCTAATGTTAGTTACTATATCATATTTTATATCAATTCCTTGCATGATTTGTCAGCTCATCAAAAAACTATATAAGAATCTAAGAATTTATACTAATTATAGTACATTGAAAACTAAATTAATAAACAAACTATATCCTCCACTACCTTGACGGAAATCATTTCAATTTTGGTGAAAAATTAATTTGGTATTTAATGTTTTTGGTAGTGACATTATTTATGAAACCATTAAACTATGAACAAATCTTACACATTTGGTCCATAGCCTTTAACGTTATTCCCAACAACTATTCAGAAAAAGACAATTTTGTGTTATATGAGGTAGCTGAAATGCGCTCCAAATATTTTCAATATTATTTTGTGCCAAATATTTCTACAATTATATAAAATATATTTCACAAATATTTATAATTAACTAGCTATAGTTTAGGTTTTTCTCTAGATATTTGTTTAATAACATCAAAATAAAAAATCTTATTAAAACCGTTGAAAAGATGTTTTTTTTAAGAAAACTTACTCTAAAAGACGGTTAAAAAAATTAATTATTAAAAGAGACTTATTTTTATCAAAATTATTTAAAAAAATTTAATTAATAAAATATTTTAAAAAATCATTTTTTTATTAAAGAAACCAATATATTTTTAAATCATTTTTTATTTGTTTTTCTTTTAAAGACATATTTTTTCTTTAATTGAAATTTTTTTCATTTTTTTAATTATATTTTTATGCATCAAATTAATTTTTGAGTCTTACTTTATTTTTTATTAAAATTTTATTGTAAATAATTTTGTTATTTTACGTTATACTCTCACTTCGTACTCCCAAATCAAATACAACAACGATAAAATAAGAACTAAGAGAGAAAGAAAGAAAGAAAATATATATTTTTATTATCTTTTGGAAATTATGTACATAACTTAATTCAATTATAATGTATTGATTCTCTAAAGTTTTTATATCCATCGTCATTGTTAAATTCTATAATCAAATTTAATTTTATAAGGTTAATAATGAAGACAAAATTCACACTAACTAATAATAATATTAAAATGAACTCCTTATAAAAAGAAGTGACAAAATCAACTTAAAAATATGTATAAATAATTATAATAAAAGTATAATAATAATATATTTCATGAATATGTATAAATAATTATAATAAAAGTATAATAATAATATATTTCATGCTCATAATAAAAATAAAAAAGATTTTTTCTCTCTTCATTATTCTTGTATTGTTGTGTTAGATTTTAGAAGTATAGTGAAACTGTGAAACAATAAAATTATTTATTAATGGTGAATTAGTAGTTTACAGTTGTAAATTTGTGTTTATAAGTAAAAGTGTATTAATAAAAATTCGAATATAATAGATAATTAAAAAAATAAGCTTATAAAAAAATAAATAAAAAATAACAAAAATATATATTTTTTTAAAAATTAATCTTATTTTTTAAATATTATAAAATTAATCTTTTTTAATAATTTTGGTATTAAAAGTTTTTTTTAATAATCTTTTGAGTAACTTTTTATTTTTTATATGTTTAATATATTAAATATTTAAAAATGTGTATTATTATTTCCTTGGCAGATATTCTTGTAACAATTTATAACCAAATTTTTTATTTTTAAGAAATTATAAATAGAAGTAAATAATTATAAATATGCTTAGACAACTCATTAAATTTATTTTAAAAAGAGAGGAAAATTTTTAAGTGCAGCGCCACCAACCTAATTAAATGACAGAACTCCAATTCTTTCATGTGACACCAACCTAATTAATGATGCATGCATGGCTGAAATGAAAAATGAATATAGGTTGTAACGACAAGACTTTACTTGCTTGGGGAAAGCTTTTGCTTTTTCAAAAATAATTTATAAAAATTAACTTTTAAAAAAATTAATTTTTAAAAATTGTGATATTTATATTTAATAAATTAAATTAAAAATAAATTTTAATAAGTACAAATAATAATAAATATATTTGATAAAATAACTTTTTAAATTTAAAAATATTATAATAGATGTTAATATAAAAATTAAATTTAAATATTAATTAATATATAAAATTATATTAGACTTTTTAATTTTGATAAATACAAACTAATTTTAAAATATTTTTTTTCAATAATAATAATAATAATAATAAGCTCTATTTTACTAAATAAGAAATATAAAAAGTAAAAAAATTAAAATTTGTTAATTTATTTATTATGTCTAATTGTATGTCATTTTCTAAATAATGTTGCACTTCCTATTATCCAATAAAAAAATGTTAGAATTGTGGTGCTTTTTCAACGAGTGATGCAGAATTGGTTATCTTCGATTCTCGATTCTAAACTTCTCAAATAGCAGAGTCATTGAGCAGTGCCGGATTCTCAACGTTAATCTTCTTCTGTCACCTTCATTTTTTCTCTCGTTTTCCTCTTTTTGTCTTTTTTCGTTCAATTTTTTCTTCCTTCACTCTTCCCCATATCAACATGCATTATCATTTTATCTTATTTTTTGTATATAAAACATAGACATTATTACATCATAATCATGTTTAATTCAACAACTCAAAACATAGAAACACAAAATCAAGGAAACAACACAACACAACCCCACATGATGCAAAATTTGATGGTGTTTTGCTGGCCTCACCAAAGCTTTTCTTTCTTATATGATCTCTGTCTCTCTAAAATATAATTTCTCATTCTGCTAAATTGAGTAAGTTTCCTTTGATTCAAGCTCCAAATGATTCCTCTCTCTCACTAACCCCAAGCACTTTCTCTTCTCACTCTTCTTCTTCAGATTCAAAATTTTCATTTTTTTTTTCACCTTTTTCCTTCCATTGCTTCATATCCACTTTCACAGACCCAGTTTCTAGAATCTCATCTTCCGAGTCTCATTCACCACAGAGAATAAAAAAGTTCACTCTTTCATCACTTTTCCGGCGACCCATTTCACAGAAAGTTCAAACCTAACCATGAAACTCTCACTCGCCGGAAAAAGTTCACTCTTTTAGAAATTTCCCGGTGACCCATTTTCCTGAATCTTCCATTCGCCGGAAAAGGTTCACTCTTTATAACTTTTCCGGCGACCCATTTTCTAGAACTTCACGGTGATTGTGCTCTCTCTCTCTCTCTCTCTAACAATGTCAATCTTCGATGGAGCATTCATGGACACAGAGCTCTCAAAGCGAACCTCAATCTTCGGCCTCCGCCTCTGGGTCGTCATCGGAATCCTCGTCGGAGTCCTCATCGTATTTACCCTCTTTCTTCTCTCCCTCTGCCTCACCTCCCGCCGCCACCGCCGCCGCCGAACCGTTGCCGGAAAATATTCATCCGCCGGAGCACCACCCGCCAAGGAGATCCAGGAGATAGTCCACCTCCCTGGACCACACATGCTCCGGCAGCCTCAGGCGCCGGCGCCGGTGCCAGAGATTCACGTTGACTTCGGAAAGGTGGAGCACCGTGTGGTGGTGCACTCTGATAACAACAACAACAGCAACAATAGAGGAGTGTCTAGCGGTGAAAGTAAAGGAACTGTTAGTGGCTGTGAAACGACATCGTCGTTTGGGAGTGGGAGTGTCGTTTTGGGGGTTGGTGGTGGTGGTGTTGGTGTGGGACCTGAGGTTTCTCATCTTGGTTGGGGAAGATGGTACACTTTGAGAGAACTTGAAGCTGCTACTAATGGATTATGTGAAGAGAATGTGATTGGTGAAGGTGGTTATGGCATTGTTTATTCTGGAGTTCTAAGTGATGGTACCAAAGTTGCTGTCAAGAATCTCTTGAATAACAAGTATGTGTTTTTTTCTTATTCTTCAATTCAATTCTAGGTTTTGAATTCTTCTGTTGGTTCATATTTTGTGTGGTTGAATTTGACATCAATTTGGTGATAACCATTTCAATAGTGCCATTCCTTCCTTGAATTCACTTAAGTTTTACAAGTTTAGGTGAAATCTTGAGTTTGATTACCTTGCTTCCCAGCTTGTTTGTTTTGCATGTTTCATTTGATGCTTCTGCTTGATTTTTTTATGGGGTGTGGCTTAAGAAATTTCAATAAAAATGAAATGTCTTAATTGCCTAATGATCAATGGTATTTTGATCTCCTTTTCAATGTTGATATGTGTATGTTAGTTTTCTTTATTTAGCTCATGCTTGATCTAGGTGAATTTGTTTGAATGTAGTAAAAATATTAGATGAGATGTCAATTGTTGTTCAAATGTTGTTTTCTCTCATGCAATTTAGCTCATAAAAAAAAACTTGGTTTTCTTAAAAATTCATGATATTAAGAGCTTTGTTGATATTTTGAATTGGAAGAAGGACAAAGGAACATCTTTTATTATTAATTGTTGCTCCTATTCCATGTGATTTGAAAGAAATAAAACAAAGTTTACACACACATATAATTGGATTATACTTCAGAACACAGTTCTGAGTTTTAATTGCGCCTTCTATAATAATTGAAATAATTGACACATTTATTAAATTAATAAATATATATACAGTTGTTCTCTGTCCTTTTTAATTATTTTGTTGATGAAACCAGTGAGAAGTATCAAAGGGCAATGATTGGCTTTTTATTGTAGGCCAGCATTTTCTTTTGTTTTACTTTAACTACTGCTTTCTACTTTCTTCCTTTTTTTAATTTTTAATTTTAACTGTTTTTTTCACTGTGTTGTCCTTGTCTTTTATAGTTAGGACTTCATCATCATTTCAGTGAATTACTCATGAGAAGGAAAGAATCAAGTCTCTTTTCGGCTCCTTGATCTCATATTGCTGAATTGATATGATGTCGTCACTTGTCATGATTTTTTGCACTCATTGCATCTTTTGGATTTTCTTGCAACTTTCTCTTTTGGATTACTTGATGTTGCTTACTAGTGAAGGTTCACTAGTCCTTTTCTTGATTCTTGTTCTTGTATTTTTCTTTTGCATAGGATGTGTTAGGTAAGTGTCTCATGACAGAAAATACAGATACACTGAGATAATAGAGACGGAGGTCCATGTCTCCGTTCGGGTGAATAGAAAATTGAACAAATTTTGTCCGAAAACAATCATAGTTCGTCGATTTTTATATTTACCTTCTTTTCCAAACACATTTATATCTCAATGTTTCTTGTTTAACTCACTTTCAGGGGCCAAGCTGAGAGAGAATTTAAAGTAGAGGTAGAAGCAATTGGTCGAGTTCGACACAAAAATCTTGTTAGGTTACTTGGCTATTGTGTTGAGGGGGCCTACAGGTATTGATATCTTTTTGTCCCAAAAATATAAAGACTAAAATACAAAACCATTAATGCTAAAAAAATTTATTTGGTTTGAGAGATGTAATATTGAGGCATGGCTTTGTTTTAATTTACAGGATGCTTGTGTATGAATATGTGAACAATGGGAATCTAGAACAATGGCTGCATGGGGATGTTGGACCTGTAAGTCCTTTGACATGGGATATACGCATGAACATCATCTTGGGAACTGCAAGAGGGTACCGAAATTTGTGACTAATCTGCATATTTCAGAACCGAATCTGTGTTGCTGCTATGATATGAATGTTTTTGGTCACTGTGTTTGTGTTATATAATTTCAGATTGGCATATCTTCATGAAGGTCTTGAACCAAAGGTTGTCCACCGGGATGTGAAATCGAGTAATATACTCATTGATCGCCAATGGAACTCTAAGGTTTCTGATTTCGGGCTTGCTAAACTTTTATGTTCTGAGAATAGCTACGTCACAACTCGAGTGATGGGGACATTTGGGTTAGTATGATTAGGCTAAGCTTTTTTCTATACATTCTTCTGAATTAGAATTAATTCATGGACACCACTAATGCATTAAGGCCACAGACACTGAGCCCTTCTCTATCTCCTTTTGTAGTTACGTTGCACCGGAGTATGCTTGCACCGGAATGTTGACCGAAAAGAGCGATGTTTATAGCTTCGGGATACTCATCATGGAGATACTTACCGGGAGGAGTCCTGTCGATTATAGTAGACCACAAGGAGAGGTTAGAGGCCATAACCATCGGCACCATAACAATTTATAGATGTTCCCTCCATCCAACAATAATTGTCAGATTGTCAAATTCGGTACATCACTTGAAATAATTTGCACCAATTTTGTCAATATGACAGTTGTTATGGGATGGACAAACGGAGTATTTCCTTTTACAATTTTGTCCTTCCTCTTTTCTTGTGCTAATTGTGAAAGTTACAAGTCACAGGTTAACTTAATAGATTGGTTGAAGACTATGGTTGGGAATAGAAAAGCTGAAGAGGTAGTTGATCCTAAGCTCCCTGAGATGCCAACCTCCAAGGCCCTTAAACGTGCTATATTGATTGCCCTTCGTTGTGTTGACCCTGACGCGACAAAGAGGCCTAAAATGGGACATGTGATCCACATGCTTGAGGCAGATGATCTGTTATTCCAACATGTATGTACTTTTTGCTTCCTAAAACTTAACATTGATCATGACTTGATCAAAAACAAGCTAAATTTTTTTGTTCATATATACTGGGATGAAATTTAAATCTAGAATTTCATGCATATTATCCGGACCCTTCACTACCAAACTAAGTCCTAGTGACTTAATACTTTTTTTTTCTTGTTTGTAGGAACGAAAAACTGAGGGAGAATCTTCGCGTTCGCAACGACAAGAGCGCAAGGACTCAGATTTAGATAAGAGGATACCAGATGGAGGGATCACTGATCAAAGTGAAGATGATACTAGTAGAAATCACCAGCAGCATACTAGGTGGAGATGATAAATTATAGTAGTATGATAATTATTTAAGTCATTAAATAGCAATATGTTCTCACTCTTTTTGTCTTTAGTAATTTCCCATTTTTATATATTTATTCGTAGCTTGCTTTTTAAAAACAAAAAAAAATCTAATTTTTTTCTTCTTTTGATTACATAATTTTGTGCCTGTTGTTAGTGACACCAATTTGGGATCCATATTCATGTGTATACTACTATGATTCATTATTATAAGTGAAAAAAAATAATCTTGTGTTCATATGAAACAATTTTGGATAAGTATTACCCTACAAAAACAGAAAGAGCTGAAACAGAATGAAGAATGAGACCACTTTGGCTCCTACATTTTTGGATTTAGCATTTGCATAATGGTCCCATAATTAAGAATGTAACAGTGCTAATTTGTGGCCCCTCAATTAGTTATAGTTGCTGTGCTCTGATTGAGCATTGAGCACCACACCTACCATCCAGCTATGTTGATAGGAGCAATTTGATTGATTGCATCAACATCATTGCCAACTCCATTGTTGGATTCTTGTGACAAAATGGACCTTCCTAACAGGGGTGATCACTGATCAATGATCATTGATCAATGTCAACTTGTGTGAAGCTTTTTGTCATTTTGGCTTGTTTTGAATTCTATCTTAGACAATGCAAACTTTGTCCATTGAAGATGAATTTAATGAAAATTGTTGGATGCTGATTGTGGATGTAGTACACCTCTTTTTGTCTCACCATCTTTCAAACAGTTAGTTTCTTATGATCACTATCATAAAAGTAAAACTACACTGCTCTTGAGGAAAAAAATTATATTGAACAATTAAATTTTAGTCTAATTTCTAGGGAAAATCTTAGCTGTACAATTCTGGGTATCCTTGTATTTTATAAAATGTATACCCTTTAATTTAATAAATGACAACTACTCTGCTACCCTCTGAAAATTGAAGAGTATACTACCTTATTATACATTATTGCATAAGTTGATTCTATATATTTTTAATTCAGGAAATATTTTTTTTAACCAATACAACTTTGGGTTAAAGTTTGTACAAGAACTCATTTGAAACATGCATTAAATGCACTCTAGAGTTTAATTAAAATATGATACTTCATATTCAAATAAAATACAATGAGATATTTATTTTATCTGCACAAATAGACTTATCATGTAATGTTATATCATAGAGGATAATTAGTTCTCCAATTTTCAAAAAATACAGAAGCAATATATATTATATATCATCTAATTTTAAGTGACTTCAGTGTAATTTACTATAATTTCCTATGTGCATTTCTGCACTTTTCATTGGTTCACAACACCAAATACATATAATACTATTATTATTTATTTCTAATATATATGAAATTTGTTTAGCCTACAATCTAACTAAATATAACTAACCAATAGATTTCTGGTAGGCATTGATGATGAAAGTATAGGTAGTTAAGTCCTTAATAGTAGGCAGAGTTATTAATTAAATAGGTCTAATGATATTGCCTTTCTTGCTTTGCTTATCATTTCTATAACCTTCAAAGCAAAAAATGTTAAACCTAAATCTCTTGCAAGAAACTCAATGTCTTCAAAATTTCAATTAAATGTTACCAGCATTATTTAAAGTTATGGTCCTTTAAGAGAATTTAAAATTGGTTCCTGCTCAAATAAATAAGGGTAAAATATATTTTTTGTCTTTAAAATTTGTTAAAAATTTTAAAAATATTCATAAATTTTATAATTTTATTCTAAAAGTTTTCGATTTACATCAAATATACTCCTAGCGGCTAATTTTTCAAAAAATTTAGAATCAATTTAGCAATAATTTCACAAAAACAACCTTCAATACAAATAAATCAGACATAATTGTCATACATTATTGCTAGCTTTATCTTTAATTTTTTGAAAATTTAGTTACTAGGATATATTTGATACAAATTAAAAATTTTGAAACAAAATTAAAATAAAATAAAATTTAATTTTTTTTTTAATTTTTGATAAATTTTAGAGATAAACAATATACTTTACTCAATAAATAAATTCTCTTTTTTTTTAAATTCTTTTCCTTAAAAGTTAAAACAATTCATTTTGGATCCACCAAAAAGCATTTCAATTTGAAAAATTGAAGGAGTGTGCACTCAAGTCATGTGAAGTTTTAATGGATTGATGGATTGTTGTAGGTATCGTCGTGTGTGGTAGGGTTATGATGATGAGCATCAGGCTCCCATAAATGGGTTACTATTACAATAGGCTGATTCTTATCTCATGCTAGTTATGTCAACGGAAAAATGATTGTACAAATATTATGAACTATATAACAAAAAAGATTGTACAAACATATTGATATAAGGATTGTGTTGAAGTGCACTACTTGTTTAGTAATAATAGGTAAAAAAATAAAATAAAAATATTATATGAAACGATAAGGTCAACAAGTGCACTTCTAATAGGGTCTATAAAGCCAATGAATCATTAACAAAAGGCAAGAACAACATTATTGATTAGCTAACATCACAACTAACAATGAGGAGAAAAAAAAGAGATGAGAGTCACTTTAGACGACCACAACAACAATAATAAAGCTTTATTTTACTATGTAGAGCTGGTTATATGGATCAAATGATACTATTAAATTTTATCATGTATTATATTTACAAAAAGATCGTTTATATGTAAATTTTGTTTGACTATCTTATGGATGGTCTTCCTCTACCTTTCACTCTTTATCCATCTTCAATCTCATCCACCCTCTTGACTGGGTACTCTGTCGGTCTTCTTCTCACATGTTCAAATTACTTGAGACGCAATTTTACCATATTTTTTACAATAGGTGCTATTCTCTCTCTCTCTCTCTCTTATATCTTTGTTCCTTATTCTATCCGATCGCGTATGATTATTCATCCATCTAATATTTTCATCTCTGTCACACTCAACTTATGTTCATGTGCCCTTTTGGTCGCTTAACACTCTGTATCATAAAGCATAACTGATCTGATAGCAGTGCGATAGAATTTACTTTTAAGTTTTAAATACACTTTTTTGTCACATATAAAACCAGACGCACTCTGCCATTTTGACCAACCTTGGATCCTATGATTTACATCTTGTTCAATCTCTCCATTATCCTGTATCATAGGGGTGGCAATGGATAGGGTAGGATAGGGTTTGGATCCAACCCTAACCCTACCCCACGGATTGAGAATATTCCAATCCTAATCCTACCCGTTCTTAACCCGCGGAGACCCGACCCTACCCGTGGGTTACCAAAAAGATGCAACACTATTATTGTTCATACCCTGGCCCAATGTTAAGGGCCCAGGTCCAATTAAAAGGCCTAATCCAATAAATTAAGCCTAGCTAAGCACCGACCTTCACATAAGAAGTCGGTGTTCACCACGGCTTACTCTAAAGAAGTCGGACATGAGATTAGCTGGCAGATAAGCACTCATTCAAATGAGTAACCGCCCCTAAAATCTCTCTAACCGCTTCACAAAGCCATATCTTAACCTCCCTAAGATAATGGGACGGTTAACACCCTAAAGATACGGCACTACTTCAACGGTGGTTATTGGCTCATCACTATAAGTACACTGACACTCCTCAGGTATTTCGAACCTCAATACTCTCTAGACCTGCTCACACCCTTGCTAACTTAGGCATCGGAGTGTCTTTGCAGGTACCACCCCCCATTCATTTGCGTACACAAGTCGGACGGAGTCTCCCGAGCTGCATACCCAGACGGAAGCTTCTTCCTTCACACATTTGGGCTAGTCAACGCCATCCGTCCAATCCATCTCCGGTTACCCACCGTAACATTGGCGCCGTTGCCGGGGACCTGAGAGATCATCCATTAATGGCGGATAGATCCCACGAAGAAGGCCATGCGGAAACAGATTCCGAAGAAGAGAATCTGGATGCAGGTAACAACAATGCGGACTTAACCCTCCACCAAGATGTTAACGATCAGCAAAGAGAGGGCACCTCCGGGGTAAAAAACCCGAAGGCAAACCCCTCAGACGAGCGAGAATCAGAAAAAGGCGGACCATCCCACATAACTGAACTAATGGGGTTAGTCCACAGCCGCCTGGAGCAGTTAGAACATGAGCGGGAACGACAAAAGGAAACGGAGAGGTATCTAAAAGAGGAGATGGAACGGCGAAAAGAGTTAGAAAGGAAACTCTCAAAGCTGGAATCTTCCCTCAAGAACCACAACTCCCGCGACGAACAAGAAGAGTCACTCTTAGGTGAAGAAGATCCTTTTAGCGAGGACATAATGAGGGCAAAAGTTCCGAGAAACTTCAAAAGCCCTGATATGGACCTCTACGATGGAACCACGGATCCAAAGCATCACCTAAGCAACTTCAAAAGTCGGATGTACTTAGCTGATGCTTCCGACGCTACTCGATGCAAGGCTTTTCCGACCACCTTATCGAAAGCAGCGATGAAGTGGTTCGACAGCCTTCCCCCAAGATCGATCACCAGTTTTGAAGACCTCTCAAGGAAGTTTTTGATGAGGTTCTCAATTCAAAAAGACAAGGTAAAACATGCACCGAGCCTCCTGGGAGTAAAACAGGAGGTCGGAGAATCTTTACGAGCTTATATGGAAAGATTCAACAAAGCATGTTTGGAGATCCAGGACCTGCCCACAGAGGCAGTCATAATGGGGCTAGTCAATGGGCTCAGAGAAGGTCCCTTCTCACAGTCCATATCTAAAAGACACCCCGTTTCTCTAAGTGATGTACAAGAGAGAGCTGAAAAGTACATCAACATGGAGGAAAACGCCAAACTGAGAGACCTGAGCAGACGACCTGGGCTCCCTCCCTCAACAAAAGAGAGGGAAAGGGAAACCAAGAAAAGAGAAGAGCTCAGTCTCGAAAGGCCAAGGAAATATCACTCGTATACTCCCCTGAAAGTTTCTATAGTGGATGTATATAGAGAGATTTGCAACACTGAAAGACTGCCACCCCCTAGACCCATTAAAAATAAAAAGGGGGGAAGCCGCAGCGACTACTGCGAGTACCATAAAATATATGGTCACTCCACTAACGACTGTTACGACCTTAAGAATGTGATAGAAAAGCTGGCTAGAGAAGGTCGGCTTGATAGATATCTCATAGAGAGGTCGGACGGTCACGGAAAGAGAAAGCGAGATGATATGGACAGAAGAGACCCACCACCGCAGACTCCAGAAAGACATATCCATATGATCTCAGGGGGATTTGCGGGAGGGGGACTCACCAAATCCTCTCGCAAAAGACATCTCAAAAGAGTCTATCAGGTCGGGGAAGAGTCACCCGACCTTCCTACCATTTCATTCACAAAAGAAGATGGGCAAGGAATAATCCCTGAACACGATGATCCAGTGGTAATAACTATGATCCTAGCAAATGCCCATCTCCACAGAACCCTAGTAGACCAAGGAAGCTCGGCGGACATTCTCTTCAAGCCTGCTTTCGACAAGCTAGGGTTAGATGAGAAAGAACTAAGAGCCTACCCCGACACCCTATATGGATTAGGGGACACGCCAATAAAACCACTAGGATTTTTACCCCTTCACACTACTTTTGGAAAAGGGGAAAAATAAAAAACTCTGAGTATAGACTTCATAGTCATCGATGTAGGGTCAGCTTATAATGCTCTAATCGGCAGAGCTACCCTCAATCGACTCGGAGCAGTGGTATCTACCCCTTACCTCTGCATGAAATTCCCGACCTCAGCAGGAATAGCAACGGTAGGGGAGATCAAAAGCTAGCAAGGAAGTGCTACAACGAAAGCCTAAACCTAAGGGGAAAGGGCAGAGAAGTTAACACAATAGAACTCGGCGGTGCAAAGGCCAAAGAAGAGCTGCGACCACAACCGGGAGGAAAAACCGAGGAGATACAGGTTGGTGAAGAGGAAGGGAAAAACACTCACATAGGAGCCAACCTAGGGGAAACTCTAAAACAAGGGTTGACTAAGCTCCTAAGAGATAATTCTGATCTCTTCGCCTGGAAGGCCTCCGACATGCCTGGGATTGACCCCGAGCTCATGTCCCACAAGCTCTCGGTTTATCCAGGATCCCGACCTGTACAACAAAGAAGACGCAAGCTCGGCCCAGAACGAGCCCTAATAGTAGAAGAGCAAGTACAGGCGCTCCTGGAAGCCGGCTTTATTAGAGAGGTCAAGTACCCAACATGGCTAGCCAATGTAGTGCTAGTCAAAAAACAGAATGGTAAATGGAGAATGTGCGTCGACTATACCGACCTAAATAAGGCATGTCCTAAGGACCCTTATCCCCTGCCAAGTATTGATACCCTAGTAGACTCCAGCTCGGGGTACCAATACTTGTCATTCATGGACGCCTACTCGGGATATAATCAAATCCCGATGTATGAGCCCGACCAGGAAAAAACATCATTCATCACGTCCCGAGCTAACTATTGCTACGTGGTCATGCCATTCGGATTAAAGAATGCAGGAGCCACATATCAAAGGTTGATGAATAAAGTGTTTTCCCCCCACCTGGGGGCCCTGATGGAGGTATACGTCGACGACATGCTAGTAAAAACCAAGAAAGAAGTCGACCTCTTATCCGACCTCTCACAAGTCTTTGACACCATAAGGCTGCATGGGATGAGACTAAATCCGGCAAAATGCGCCTTCGCGGTGGAGGCAGGAAAATTTCTAGGATTTATGCTAACACAAAGAGGGATCGAGGCCAATCCCGATAAATGTAGAGCCATCCTGGAAATGAAAAGTCCGACTTGTTTGAGAGAAGTCCAGCAGCTCAATGGCCGACTTACAGCCCTCTCCAGATTCTTGGCAGGATCGGCGCTAAAATCCCTTCCATTATTCTCCTTATTAAGAAAGGGATGCCAATTCGAATGGACTCCGGAATGCGAGGAGGCATTCCAAGAGTTCAAAAAGTTTCTAAGCCAACCTCCTATCTTAACCCGACCAGTACCAGGGAAAGACCTCGTTTTGTACTTATCCGTAGCAAACAGGGCTGTCTCGTCAGCCCTGATAAAAGAAGACGAGGTCGGACAGCACCCGGTCTATTTCACCAGTAAGGTCCTACAAGGCCCTGAACTAAGGTACCACAAACTTGAAAAGTTTGCCTACTCCTTAGTAATAGCCTCACGAAGGCTACGACCTTACTTTCGGGCTCACACAATAAGAGTCCGCACAAACCAACCCATGAAGCAAATCCTCCAAAAGACGGATGTTGCAGGGAGAATGGTTCAATGGACAATAGAGCTCTCCGAATTCGATCTAAAATATGAAACTCGGACAGCAATTAAAGCTCAATGTCTCGCCGACTTCGTAGCAGAGTACGCAGGAGACCAAAAGGAAAAGCCGACTACATGGGAACTCTATGTAGACGGATCCTCCAACAAAACGGGAAGCGGCGCAGGCATAATATTGGTAGATGAAAGAGGAACCCAGATTGAGGTTTCTCTAAAATTTGAATTCCCAGCCTCAAATAATCAGGCAGAATATGAAGCCTTGATTGCTGGGCTAAAATTAGCAGAAGAAGTCGGTGCTACAAAGGTGATGATATACAGCGACTCCCAAGTGGTGACCTCCCAAATAAGCGGAGAATATCAGGCAAAGGACCCTAATATGAAGAGGTACTTGGAAAAAACTTTGGAGCACCTTGGGCGCTTTGTAAAAACCGAGGTAAAACACATAACTCGGGATCTGAACAGCAGAGCAGATGCCCTATCCTAGTTAGCAAGCACCAAACCAGGAGGGAACAATAGAAGCCTGATCCAAGAAACCCTCCAGGAACCCTCAGTAATAAAAGATAAGCAAGAGGTACTTGAAGTAGTCGGTTTGAACCTCGGATGGATGAATCCCTTGGTCGAATATATGAAATTCGATATCCTCCCTAAGGAGGAAAAGGAAGCCAAAAGAATCCGAAGGGAAGCACAGCATTACACTTTGGTGAAAAATGTCCTTTACAGAAGAGGGATATCGACACCATTGTTAAAATGTGTACCGACCTCAAGAACCACTGAGGTGTTGGAGGAAGTACATAGCGGGATCTGCGGAAATCATCTCGGAGCAAGGTCACTAGCCAGAAAAGTTATCCGAGCTGGATTCTACTGGCCGACCTTGCAGAAAGATGCCACAGAATTTGTGAAAAAATGTCAACCGTGTCAGATGCATGCAAATTTCCACGTGGCTCCACCAGAAGAACTCATTAGTATCACTTCTCCATGGCCTTTTGCAAAATGGGGAATGGATTTGTTAGGTCCTTTTCCCCAAGCGCCAGGACAAGTCAAATACTTGATCGTGGGAATAGATTACTTCACAAAGTGGATAGAAGCAGAACCATTAGCCACTATCACCGCTCAAAGAAGTCGCAGGTTCCTCTACAAAAATATCATCACAAGATATGGGATACCTTATTCCATTACTACGGATAATGGAACCCAATTCACCGACGCTACCTTCAGAAGCTTAGTAGCCAGTATGAAAATCAAACATCAGTTCACCTCGGTAGAGCACCCACAAGCCAATGGGCAAGCCGAGGCAGCCAACAAAATCATACTGGCAAGACTAAAGAAGAAATTACAAGAAGTAAAAGGGGCTTGGGCTGAAGAGCTCTCTCAAGTGCTATGGGCCTACAGGACAACACCCCAATCCGCCACGGGAGAAACACCTTTCCGACTAGTCTATGGCGTGGAAGCCATGATTCCAATAGAAATCAATGAGCAAAGCCCAAGGGTAATTCTCCACGACGAGGTCGGAAATATACAGGGACACAAAGAAGAGCTCGGCTTGCTCCCCGAAGTCCGAGAAGGTGCCCAGATAAGAGAAGCTGCATTAAAGCAAAGAATGACTATAAGGTACAACAAAAAAGTCATTCGAAGAACATTTGCTCCAGAGGATTTGGTCTTAATCAGAAACGACATTGGAGTCAACAAATCGGGAGAAGGAAAGCTCGCCGCAAATTGGAAGGGACCATACAAAGTCAATGAAGTCTTAGGAAAAGGTTATTATAAAGTAACCGACCTGAACGGCACTGAGCTACCAAGGTCGTGGCATGCTTGTAATATGAAAAGGTACTACAGTTAAAAGCGAACTCTACTCCCTGATGTACTCTTTTCCCAACTTCATGATTTTTTCCCAAAAAGGGTTTTTTCTGGAGAAGGGTTTTTAACGAGGCATCATAGTAGAGACTAAGGGAAAAATAGGCCATCAAGACCCTTAGTAGCAAAAGAAGGTACCTCCCCAATTAATAAAGATCTTTTTTCATTCATAATATCTCTTATAATATCCTTCTTTATTTTTCTAAGTCTTTCTACGAAACGCGCCGACTTAAGCTCGACAAAACGTGAAAATCCCATGAACCGACCTAGATGGTCGTCAGGATAAATCGACGAGGTACAAGTCAGTGTAAAGAGGTTATATGAGTCGATCGTAAAAACTCGGAAACAAATCCGACTCATAAGTCGGAACAATATTCCGAGTAGGAAAGCTCGGAAACACACCGATCCCTAAATCGGAGCGTAGAACCGAGTAGAAGAAAAACGCATCGCAAAAATAACCTAAGTCATAGGAACTCGCTAAAACAAAAGTCGAGTATGAGGAATAACAAAAGAGATAGGAAAACCTAGGAAGAAGTTTAAAGGATATCCCGAAATCCTTAAACGAAAAACTCCGAAAAACAAACAAGCCAAAAAGAAAGGTTTTCAAGAAAAAGCCAAGGGGAATTCAGAAAAATAGAAAAGCATGCACGCACAAGGTAACTTAAACCCTTATCCAAAAAAGGGTATTTATTTTGTTAATCTAAACCCTTATTCAAAAACGGCACTCGCCAAAATATTTTGTTAACGGCCTTAAAAGGCCAAAAGAAATTGTTCAAACTACACAACCAAGAACAAAATAAATAAAGAGTTTAAGAATGGGGGGCCCACAGGCCGGACCCCCAAATAGCCAAAGATCATTTTTTCATAGCAGACGGGTCACCACCACCAGAATCGGGAGGAGCACCAGAAGCATCCATGGGAGATGAAGGGATCGGAGGAACATCTGAAGAACTCGGAGCATCCTTAGATCGTGGAGGAGACTCAATAATCCTCTGCCCCCGAGTCTTCAATTCTGACTCGGAAACAACTACGGGGGCAGGAGGATCCACGATGGCACCATCAATAACAATTTTGTCAGGATGTAAAGGAGAAAGATCCAAGTCGGGAGCAATGACCCTGACTTGCTCTAAGAAAATCCTCCAAGACTCCTCGGCGCCATCAGCAATTGAGTCCTCCAACTCATCATATGCCTTCCGAGAGTTCAGCAGATCGTTCTTCACAGACACAAGGTCCTTGAATAAACTTTGATAACTGGCCTGCGCCGTTTTCCTCAGCTCCACCTCCATGTTGTACTGGGCCTGCAAAGCCTTCCCCTTCTCCCGAAAGGTATCTCTCTCCTCCCTCAACTTGGCAATTTCTTTCTTCAACTCTCCCTCATGCTCCTGATATGAGCGAAGCCTCCCCTCTAGCTCCTCGACCTTCGAGGTCGTCCCTAAAGAGCTGAGGGGAGCCTTCTCAAAAATATCCAAGAGCTTACCACATACCCCCGCCGCCTTGAGACTTTCCTCGACCATAGTGGTAAGGTGACCCCGAACAGACATATCATCCATGCCTATACGAACATGGGGATAGATATTCTTTCGGACAAACTCAAGGGCATCCGCCCTAGCCTCAGAAGCACCAGACTCTAAAGTCTTGCACTTCTTTGGATCGGGGGAAGGTCGGACGACGGGGAGCGACTGAGAGGGAGCTGAAGAAGAAATTACAATAGGCTTGGAAGAAGTCCCAATGTTGCGAGGGGGAGGAGGAGGAGAGATAACCCTGGCGCCACCAGACCGAGCGCGAGACTTAGCTTTAGCCTCCTGGACCCTCTGAAAGGATTCTTGAGCATTTGTCTTTGCCATTTCTGGAAAAAGAAAACAATAGTTAAAGAATCAAACAAGTCGGGATGATCAGTTAATAAGTCGAAAATTTAGCAGACCAGAAAAAACTACCTAGCTGTGATTGGACAAAGGTCGGAAACCCTTGGAGAAATTTTTTAGTATCCAAATATGGGGCCCTCCCCCACACTTCTTGGAGGAACCCCACGACGGCAGCCTCTACCTCATCCAGGTCATCCAGACCATATTTCTCACAAGGGGAGGCCTCCAGCCAGTATAAAGGAAAGCGAGGAAAAGAATTATCATCCAGAAAAAAGGGGTGATGACCCTCTACAGCTCGCACTTTGAAAAAGAAATTTTTAAAGTCATGAAAAGATTCATCAAAAAGGGTAAAAATCCGACGACCTTGTATGGCTCGGAAGGAAACCCATTGTTGTTTATTATTCAGCCCACTAAAAGGCTTGGTCATATGAAAAAGATGGAAAAAGATTTTCAGAGAAGTCGGGAAATCCAGAGCATGGCTAATAAATTGATAAATTTTCAAGAAACCCCAGGAGTTGGGGTGAAGTTGGGTAGGTGCAACCCGACAGTGCTGTAAAATCGACATCTCAAAATCTGAAAAGGGCAGAAAGACGCCCAGACGGGTGATCATGCACTCATACATAAAGAAGAAATGGGAAACCGTTTCGTTGGCTCTCCCATGACAGACTCGGTCCTCTGAACCGGGAACAAGCAACTCATATTTAGGCTCATCCTCATCCGAAGTACAGAGCCGATGATAGGTGCGAAGGTGAGTAATAAACTCCGCATCAACCAACGACTCCTCCCCCAGAACAGTAACGTCAACCCAATCTACGGAGGCCATTTTCTTTCTCTAAGAAAAATGAAGAAACCTACAAAGGGAAAAAAGAAAAAGGAAGGAAAAAATCAAAAAACAAAGGTCTCTAAAAGAGGAGAAAAAAGAACCAGTCGCAAGTCTACAAGCCTATTTCTCTACAAAGCGAAGTCATATGAAAAGTGCGAAAAAGGAGAAAGAAACTAACCTCTTTTTGAATGAAGGTAGGAAGAAGCAAAAGTCTCCGGAACACAAGAATGAAGTACGAGTAAACACGACACGTACAAAGAAAGAAGAAGTTTGAAAGATTACAGAAACGGAAAATGGAAAGAGAGGGAAAGTATTTATAAACATGCTAAGGAGCATAATGGTAAAAGCGGAGTAGTCATTAATGAGGTTGCACCGTTACCAAAGCCCTCAATCCCTAAATACTTCCCCAACGGACACGACGCTTGAATTGACGTAACTGTCAGAAACAAAAGGTCGCGAAAATCACGTCGGTTTCGAAACCCGTGAAAGTCGGCTACGAACCCGAGTTAAATACTTGAACCCAAGCCTTAAAAAGATCTTGGGCTCAAGTAGGGGCACTGTTCATACCCTGGCCCAATGTTAAGGGCCTAGGTCCAATTAAAAGGCCTAATCCAATAAATTAAGCCTAGCTAAGCACCGACCTTCACATAAGAAGTCGGTGTTCACCACGGCTTACTCTAAAGAAGTTGGACATGAGATTAGCTGGCAGATAAGCACTCATTCAAATGAGTAACCGCCCCTAAAATCTCTCTAACTGCTTCACAAAGCCATATCTTAACCTCTCTAAGATAATGGGACGGTTAACACCCTAAAGATACGGCACTACTTCAACGGTGGTTATTGGCTCATCACTATAAGTACACTGACACTCCTCAGGTATTTCGAACCTCAATACTCTCTAGACCTGCTCACACCCTTGCTAACTTAGGCATCAGAGTGTCTTTGCAGGTACCACTCCCCGTTCATTTGCGTACACAAGTCGGACGGAGTCTCCCGAGCTGCATACCCAGACGGAAGCTTCTTCCTTCACACATTTGGGCTAGTCAACGCCATCCGTCCAATCCATCTCCGGTTACCCGCCGTAACAATTATATAACTTGATAATAATTTAAAATAGAATTTATTTTTAGGGTAAAGGACAAATAGGTCCCTGAGCTTTTAATTCTTGGACATTTAAATCCCTGAAAACTGAAAAATACAAAACGCTCCCTAACCTCTCAAAACGCCGTACAAATTTGTCCCTTCATTCAATTTGTATCGCAACATGTTACGGATTCAGGTTACCTGGTGCCTATGTGGCGTAGCAATGGGTACGTGTCTCTAGGATGGTGTGAACGGAGCTAACATGGTCAACTGCAAAAAGGTTATGGGACATTGTGGTCCTTGGGTCCTAAAACGACGTCGTTTTTCTTGTGTGCCCTATGTCTTCAAATGGAACCCAGTCACCGTTGCCGTTGTCATTTCTGTGAGAGGTTGAGGGTGGTGGTATTGTGCAGTGTTAAATGGCCAGCGACGAAGCTTCATTCAGCGCATGGCGCATTCCACTACCGTCAACCGTGAAATACGTGGAAGCTGTAGAGGAGAAAGATGAGATTGCTCCGACGTGTAAATGTGGAGTGTACGCCATATTGTACAAATCGAGGACGACGATGAACCCCAATGTATTATTCTTTGGATATCCATTCTTTAAGGTAAGTTGATGATTTATTTTAATGAGTTTGATTATACAGGCGTTGTTTATGTGTTTTTTGTTTTGCAATGATGAACATGCAGCTGAAAAATCCTAGTCGTTGCAAGTTCTTCTTATGGTTGGATGACCATGCTTCAATAATAAGAGTCCTTGACAAGTTAATGACTGAGAACAATGTTGATGATCTGAAAGTGTATCTTGGTAAGAAGGTAGTGGAACAGACTGACTGATTTGGAGAAAAAGCTGTTGCATCTAGAGAGGAAGAAAAATGTTAATTTGTATTTAGTTATTCTTGTAGTGGTCAGTGTAATTTTTGCTTCCGTTATTTCCAAACTTGGTTGAAAAGTGAGAAATAGTTTCAAAAAATAATGTAATGCGGTATGGGATGAGTTCTCAAGAGTTGTATACTTTTTGAATAAAAGTGTTGTATTAAATTATGCTATATCCAGTAAAGGATGAAAAAATATGTATGAAAAAAATCTAATCTTGTTGTATATTTGGTAGTAATTTGTGTTGTTGTTGTTGTTGTTATTAGGTGTTATTAAATGATGAGCATTGCTCTTGTGGGGGACAATTTTTATAATGTACTTATGTTTATCCTTTGATGAATGATAATACTGTTGCTGTAACATCTTGTGTTTAAATGGCTATATATAATATCATGTTGATGGTCTGGGTATGTAAAAATGATTAAATAATTTGGATGATTAAACATTGAACCATAAGATAAGTTCGAAGGATTACAATCCTAACAAAATCTGATAAGCAGTCTCATAACAGGTCACAACCTGAGCATCATAATTTTGCCAAAAAAATACTAGAATGCATAACAAATGAAAATAAGTTCGTCCAAATTTTTACATCAGCTACGAGTGACTTCCTAAAATATTAACATCATTTCTTGGAATTGTTGACTCCTAGGGTGGGGATGAACCGAAATATTCTTTTAATTCTAGTGCTTGCTGCAACCAGAGTCTCATTAGATGATCCTTCAGTTGCTTTTACACTTGGCTGATGTGATCCTTGAACATGTTGTTTGCCATCATCATTCCTTCTAATTGGTTGTTTTGGTCTTAAGATTCTGTTGGTTGGCCTTGATGAAACTCTAGCTGGAGGTTTGAATGGAACTTGGCCTTGCCTTGCAGAAACAGTCACAGATGCAACTTCTGGAGCAGCTTGTTGTTGTTGGACCACATATAGAGTTGTGGTAGCTGCAGAATGGTTCTGGTTGGTTGAAATAACTGAGTTATGCTCGTCATCCTGAAATGAAGAAAGACAGTAAAGTCATCAAACAAATTAAAAAAACACAAATATGTCCTTTAATATTTTTAAAATGGACAACTAAATCCTTCAACATTTTATCGGGGGGACATAAAGATCCTTCGTGATGTCAAGTATCTCTGCCTCAGGTGCTGATTGTGACAGTGGTAGAACCACAAGAGAAAGGTTGTTTTGGGTCTACTTCTTTGATTTATTAGTCTTAGGTTTTCAGTTTGGGTTGGATGGCGCACCCTTGCAAGTCTTATAATTGTGCCCTATTTGACCACACTTGCTGCAGGTCACATAGAAACTTCTCTTCAATTTTTCAATTTCAATAACAGTTTCTGCTGGATCTTTCTGCCTATTATGGAACTTTGGACGATCAATTGGCCTCTTAATGACAGGTGTAGCAGGCCTAGTCTGATCAGTCCGTATCCAGAACTCTTCACTAGTAACAGGCTGGATGAAGTGCTCGTAAGTCTTCTTCAACGATTCCATGCATAACCATAAATGCACATAATCTTCCATGTTGTTATGTCTTTTTCTGATTGTTGCAACTGCATGAGTGTACGACATTCTTTTTCCAGAAAATCCAACAAATTGATAACAGGCATGCAAGTAAGGATAACTATAAGGCATATGCAATTAGACAAATACAATTTCAAGTAATAATAATGCCAGCAGGAAGGCCAAGACAACAAAGAACAAGTAGAGAAATACAATTACACACTGACCGGTTAGTTGTCATTTGTTACATGTGCATGTATGCTTGATCAGGTCCACATCCAACTTAGATCCCTTGTATGTGACCTCAAATCGCTTGCGCTCGTTATCACCAATCCATTCTGCAGTCTATTTGTTACTTGGCTTGACAAGCCACTTCAACCTTTTCTCTTGAACCGGTGCAAGCTTCCCGTGATGGCAGTTTATTAGTCTCTTGTGCTGAACCATACGCCTCATGAGGTAGCAGCGCACTTCCTCGCACATTCTGAGTATAGGCTTGCATCTGTACTTGACAATCTTGGTATTGAAAGACTCGCACATATTGTTAGTCAGGTTGTCTACTTTTGGACCATGACTGAAGTAGGCCCTTACCCATATTGCAGGATCAAATTTCATCAGGTATGACCAGGCATCCTGATTAACTTCCTTCAGCCTCTCCATTGTTGCCTTGAACTTAGGTACAGTCGTGCATATTGCACAATCCCACACAATTTTTATGATGTATAAATCCTTGAAACGGTTGATGAAATTCTTTCACATGTGCATGACACAATTCCGCACATGTGCATTCGGCATTATCTCTTTCAATACAGGCATCAGACCCTGACACATATTGATTCAAGAAGGGTTTTCATCAAATTGTATGATAAGTATTTAAATTAAATTGAGAAAGTCACTTACTAACCTTTTACTGGTCGGACATAAAAGTTCAACCATGTTGTTGTATATCTCCAATGTCCTCTTATAGTAGGGTCATAAACCACTTCCATGACTCCTTTGATTTAGACCTTGCCACAACATATGCAATCACATAAAACTGATTATTAGCGTTCTGTGCCACAACAGACAGTAATTGGCCCCCATGATAGGTCTTGAAGAATGCTCCATCCAAGTGAATCAAAGGCCTGCATCCACTCTTAAATCCCATATTGCAGGCATCGAAACATATATACATTTTGTCGAATATTGGGGGTGCTTGTGGCTGGGGAATAACATCTAGCAAGGCAGTAGACCTTGGATTGCTTCTATGTATCTCCATTAGATAGTCCCTCAGCTTTCCATACTGTTCTATCTCATTTCCCATGATCCTGTCTTTAGCTTCTCTCACAGCTCTGTAAACCATTTTAGGGTGTAGAACTAGATCGAACTCTTCTTTTAAGAAATCAATAGCCTCATGTGTGTTCATGTGGGGATGGGTGGTCATCCTTCTCTCCACTTTTTTCCTGATCCAGTATTGGTCAGCTGCATTGCTTCCCAGATCTCTTACACATGTATGTTCACTCCTATAGGTTTTCACTTAGAAACACTGCAGCTATTTATTGTATGAGAGATGAACAATCCAGAGATAATCCTTACCCTTGCAGCCAACTCTAACCTTTTTCTTATCATTTTTAATCCAGACCAACTCCCCCCCTCCCCCAGCAATAAATGAATCCTTCACAACCTCCTTGAACCTCTCTATTGTAGCAAATCTTGTGCCTAGCTCAAATCTGCCTTCTCCAAAGCCATACTGTTCATCAAACTTAGGCCAGTGTGGTTTGTTCCCTTCATCCTTCGATAAGACAGGGGTATGCAGCTCTTCAGACTCGTACTCAAACACAATGTCCTCATGATCTGTGTCTACATCACTGACATACTCTGCAATGGCTAGCCTCATGCTGGGCTCCCTACTAGGCCTAGATTTATTGGGTTGCCTTCCTGGCCTACTTGTGCTGGGCTGTTTATCAGGCCCATTAGACCTTGAAGAACCTTCACTAGTTGAGCCCACCCTTCTTGCTTTAAATCTCTGCCTTTTAAACTCATGTGTTGCTTGTTTTTTTGGCTTCTCCTTGGGTTCAACCCTTTTCCTCGATGATGGAGATACTTGTTTCTCTTTCCTTTGGCAGCTCTAACCCTTATTCCCTCATCATCTTCACCACTCTCATTCCCACTTTCATAACCAGCTGGTGGTGGTTTATACAGCTCATCTTTCTCACTGTCATTGCTATCATTGTCAGTAGACGAGTCATCCAACTCCTCCAAGTCATTTGGATTGACTTCTTCCTCAACCTAATAATTTTTCTCACATTCACCATCTGCGATTTCAGGTTGGTCAATAGGATGGTCAAAGAAAATGTAAAACACATCCATGTCTTTGTTCCTCAACTTAGCCTGTCGCATTTGGTTGATCCCTGCATCCCCCTTCAGTACATGCAACCCTAACTCCGTATCTTTACTTTTTGGATCATACCAGTAAGTCTTCTTATACGATTGATATCCTAGTTCTTTGAACATCGTGACCAGATTCCCAAAATTGACAAAATCCAAGTTTATCGGAGAAAACCTCTCCATTTGACCATGCAGGTAGACTAACTCATTGGTAGCCGCCCTTGAAAAGTTGCCCCCATAATGGAATACGGGAATACTGAATACATCAACCATCTGCAAAATTTTTCAATCCATAATACAACACAAAACAAACCCTTATTATCAAAATCTCCAATACTTCACTAAACAATTCCTGACAAATGACTAGCCCCACAACTAATCACCTATGACACTCACTTACAGACCCTGTCAGTCCCATCGTACGACATTCATAACAAATAACGGGCATAAGCAGAACAAATTTGAACAACAATGTACTTACCACTCTCCACGATAGACGCAGGTAGAGCCACAAAGCTTCAATGGATCTGTTTCACGGAACAGCAATGACGACAACAAGAAGACGAAGCGTTGTATTTTTTGAAGGAAAAACATAAGTGCTAGGGCTTCCTATAATTGTCTTTGACTGATATGGGCAGCATTGGCAAAGCTCATAAGAACCATTACAAAACGTTTTCTGAAATGATGTCGTCTTAGGGCCCAAGGACCACAATGTCCCATAACTTTTTTTGTAGTTGACCACGTCAGCCCCGTTCACACCATCCTGGAGACACGTACCCATTGCGACGCCACATAGGCGCCAGGTAACCTGAATCCGTAACGTGTCGCGATACAAATTGAATAGAAGGACCAATTTGTATGGCGTTTTGAGAGGGCAGGGAGAGTTTTGTATTTTCCAGTCTTTAAGGATTTAAATGTCCATGAATTAAAAGTTCAAGAACCTATTTGTCTTTTATCCTTATTTTTATATAAAAAAACGTATTAAATTATTAATTAATGATCTTCTCTTGGTGGCTAAGGATTTTTTGCATTTAGTGAGAGGTCATTGATTCAACATTCACTTGAAATATATTTTTATATAAGTATATATACATATATAGGGTTTGGGTTAGTCGAGTAAGGTTGAGACTCAACCCGTACCCTACTCTATCTGCTGTGAATTGGGTTGGTAATCCTACTCGACCGGATTGGATCGGGTTGGATACTCGTAGGTAGAATACATATTGCCACCCCTACTTATATGATGCAACTAAAATATTTTATACTGTTAATGCATTAAAAATTAAACTCATGTATATTTAATATCTCATAAAAATATTTATTATACTAGTATGAATAATTTTGATTATTGATCTGTTGTAGATTTGTTATTCTATTCTAACATGTTTGATTATTCTATTAATTAATCATTTACTTAAAAAACATGTAAATATAGTTAAATATATAATAATTAATTTAATAGTTAATTTTTAATGTAATATAACTATTTTTGTTAATAATTAGTAAGCAGTGGCAATGACCAAATGTTTTTTCTCTCTGCTTATTATAAACCAAACTTTATTTTGTCAACTTTCTTGCCACCAAACCAAATGCACCGTTCATTGCAAAGCAATGCCTTCAAGAAAGAAGAAACTCCTACAATGCTAAACTTCGTTCGTTCATCATCATTACTACTTATGACACATGACAAAAAATAAAGGCTCAAATAATCTTTATTCCTATAAAATAGTATTTTTTTATTTATTTCATTTTGATAATCTGTAAATTTTTTCTTGATTTTGTTCTAATAAAATTTAATTTTTGTATTTTGTTAAATTTATTGGATTAAAACACAATTTTTATGGATGCTAAAATGTAAAAAATATTTTGTTATCCCAATAATGAATGACAATCTCTTAATAGCATAATTCTTTTAATATTGGTTAATCACACCTAAAATTTGAACTCAAAATGACTTACTAAAAAAAGATTGAGTATATTTTAGTCAAAAATTAATCCATGTGTTGGTAGTAAAAGCACAAGTGTTATTGATAGTTTGGACTTTGGAATTCATTATTATCGATACATAATATAAGCAAAAAACATAACGTAGTAATTCAAATACTAATAAAGACTATCATGAATTCTTTTTTTTTTTTTCAAAAGTAAACAGTTAAATCGCAAATTTAGTAGAATTATTATATTATTATATATCTAATGAACATACGATATATTCTGAAATTAAATCATAAATTAATCAATCATGTTAAATATATATAAAAAACTAGTTATTAATATATATATATATATATATACAAATATATAATGAATGATTTAATGATTAATTTTTAATCTGTACATAGTATTTTTTATTAAAAAAAATTGATGGAATTTATTTAATTAAAAACCCTAATTTAAAAAGCCAGAATTATTGTCAATATTATACATTATACATGCTTATAAAAGCTATATATTGTGTAATTATGCATCATATGTGAATCAGTCATCAAGGGAGATGACACTTTTTCTTAATACAAAATTGAGAAGATAGCATGACGTGTGGGGTGTGGTACCAGCGGCGGTTCTTGACATACATATTGGTAAAAAAGGTTGCATGGCTTTCTAATGAGTTCTTCTTGTGATGTGTGAATTGTCCCATTTATGGGAAAAAGGGTTTGGTATTCGATACCTAATTCAGTTCAGTGCCAGATGGTAACGGTTATCTTTTAAGTCATTCCAAGCTGAGAAACATAGTGTATATATTAGGCTTGGCTTAAATTAATGCTGCAAATTAAGGTTACAATTATATATATTCTTCTCATTTCACACGCCTTTGCTTAGGAAAACTGATAAGGAGACAAACTTAGGAACTTGGGCAAGGATAATTTGGGAAAAAAAAAAAACATACTATACCCAGTTTGGTAAAGGGATCCTTTATGTTTTTGTGGACAAAGGTAGCTTGGTGACAATGATAAATGTTCCCCGGAAACAAAAAGTAACAGCTTTACTAGGGAAAAGAGCATGTGTTTCAACTAACTATATGTTTTAGAATACTAAGTCGGTGTTTGAAAAAAAAATCAAAACTAAATTAAATTTTTGTATTATATTTGATATAAAATATGTAGAATTGAGTTATATTTTAATATTTTATTATATTAAAGAAGAAAAATAGAATTAAATTTAAATTTTAAAAATTAAATAAAAATAATTTTAAAAATAAATATTATTAAAATTTTAGTCTATTTTAAAAAATTTCAATTTTTTTATATTTTTATATTTTAAAAATATTAAAAAAATTAAAATTTTATATTAAAAATAAATTTTAATTTTAATATAAAATTATTAAACACAATACTAAATTTCAGATTCAATTAGAACTCCAGACGCTACCTAACAAATGTGTACAGAAAGCCACGGATTATGCTTGTTGAATATGAAACTTTGTGTATCCCAATGGGGGTTGAATGTAACATGTGAACATATTGTTACATCATACCTAGTTCCAAAACCATTATTTAGGACAAACGATATTCTCTAGTATATTTAATTTTGGGAAACTATAATTTCGGTGCTCTAAATGGAAATCAAAATAGAAAAAGTATTTCATTTATATTTTTGCCTTAACATTTATGTGTTTTTCTTTTTTTTTTGGTCGATGGATTGGACAACCCCCAATCCTAGATTACACACTCACACACATATGAAATCCCCTTTTTTGTCAAATTTGCACTAGATGAGGCTCGAACCTGAGACCTCTTAGTAAAGAAGGGGAATATATGCCACTTGAGCTAAGGCTCATTGGCTTTATGTTTTTCTTTTAAAAAGTGTTTATTGAAAAAGTGATGGGCCTGGGCCAGTCCATGCAACCTGGAGCGGGTCCCAGTTTCTGGCGTTACTTCAACGGCTTTTCTCATTGCAGAACGGAGAGGAAGCTGTCAATCAGTTACAGCCGTTCGATAAACTTTAGGAAGAGAAACTAAAACCGTCCGATTTGGTGCCGATCGCGAGGAATATTCTTTTGAAGATAAGTTTGCCGCGGCCATGATTCGGCCGACAGCTCTCCCATCCCCGCCGGGTCGCGACACTTAACATTTTTTTAAATAAAAAAAATAATAAAATACGACTAAAAATATTATAATATATGCTCTTCAAGATGATTACTAAAAGAAAATGCCAATTTTAAGGGAAAAAACAAGCTTAAAACGTGTTTCATTAAAACAATTAGCGTCTGCTTATTGGGACTTTTCATTTTATATTTTTTAAGTATTAATATAATTTATTAAACAAAATCATATATAAAATACAATAAATGCAAAAACTGATATAATTTAGTCATTAAAGAGTGCATAAAAATTTAATTTAAAGAGACTAACTTCAATTACTATTAATCAACGATTAATCTTATCTAATCATATCTTTACATTTAGTGAATAAATTATAAGAACTACTTGTTAGCGTTGAATATTTGGTAGTTTTTGCTTTAAAAAAAGAAAAAGAAAAAACAATGGACTGCAAAAAAGAAAAAAAAAAACAATGGACGGCATCCAAAACTAAATAAATAAAATATAATAAAGGTAAACAACGGCTAAGTGGCTAACCCACTAAATAATAATAAAATGAAACAACGGGAACAGCAATTTGCTCATCACGTACCAATAAAATAAAGACACGTTTCAATCCTTCACGAATTCAAAGACTTAGCCAGGGTAATGTTATCACAGCATCTCCCTCACCAGCTACCTCACAAAGTTAAGCCTCAAGTCTCAACTTTTCCCAATTCAGAGACTCTATATGCAAAACACCAAAACGAAACCCTAAGTCAACTTTTTATCGATCTCGATCGATTCGATTCTTCTTCAAGGTCCCTTCTTTCACTCCTTCATTCTCTCGATTTTTTCCTTTTCGGATAATTTCTGCGTTTTTTCTTGACGGAAATTCAACAGAATTATGTTTGATTTTTTACAATTTTATTTTGGTTGTCTTTTGTGGAAAATCTGAAGATTGGTGAAGTCTTTAGTTTCGATTTATTCTGTAGATTAAGGATCTAACGTATTTTATGAGGTTTACATCTTTTTTATTTTTTGAAGTTCGCGGGAAAATGGAAATAATTTTTCCTTGAATCATTTTTGTATGATGATTTGGTGTTTGCTTTTTCTGTTGATAGGGTCCAGATGAGGGGATGATAGATGGTAGATTTTTGCTAGTTTTTTTCATTTTTAGGGATTTTCAGTTGTAAGTAGTGATGTAGGAAAATGGAAGGATTTGGAGGAGAAAGACTTCGATTGGTTTTGGGTTATTCTGTCCTCCACCCCCCTCCCCCTTCTCTCTCAAAACCACAAATTCTTTTTAATGATTGTATTTTAATTTTCATTTATAGGGAAGGATTTTAGCCAATTGGCTGTTAGTTTCTTATTCCCATATGGATATAAAGAAGATGATGAGAATATTTTTCTGATATTGGAATTTCTGGTTTTCCAGTTATGGGTACTTTTGGTGTTAGATTCTACTTACTATATGCAGCCTGCAGGTTATTTAAGATAAATTGGTCAAAGTTTTCTAATAGCATGATACAGCTTGATTTCAGAAAGAGAACTAAATGTTTATTGTCACAACAAAATAATTAGATTGAGGAAGGAGAGGATAAATGGTATTGGGAGTTAGTTATTTGAGAATTGAGATTAACTATGTCAGGATTATAAGAATGAAGGAATTGGGAGTTAGTTATCTGCATTTCTGCCTTCATCCAAATTTTTTATTTTATATTTTATCTTGGAGAAACATGCTATTGTAAAAGGTGTAGTTATTATGAGATATTAGTGCACGAATGACTACTAATTGTGTTATTTGTGATGTTTTGCTACCTAAAATTTTCATTTGATATGCGTTGCTTGTCTGCTCGATATTTTGAAATTGTATTGTCGTTCTTCTTCAATGTTGTATCTTACTTCGTAATTTGTAATCTTGCTCCACAGTAAAACATCTAAATGAGCCGTCCCCAGGAACCACACAGACCATTCTTTCCTTTTGGAAATCCTTTCCGGATGATATCACCTAAAGGATCTGTCTTGTCTCCTCAACTTCTGGCAGTATTACATGCCTTTGAGGTAACGCTGGGAGAAAGGCTGAAAAAGCTTATGCCCAAAAGCAATGATGAGATCCTCAGTTTATCTTGGATGACTTTGGCTATGCAAATGCTTAGTGAGACTCATAATGATATTAAAACCCTCATAGCAGATCTTGATCTTCCTGTTCATGATTGGGATGAAAAATGGATAGACGTGTACTTGGACATCAGTGTAAAATTGCTAGATATATGCATTGCATTTAGTTCTGAGTTATCACGTCTGAACCAGGGTAATCTTTTACTTCAATGTGCATTGCATAAATTGAATTCTTCCTCTTCAAAGCAGTTTGCCCGAGCTCAATCTTCACTTGATGGTTGGAAGAAGCATATTGATTCTAGGAACCCTAGGATTGAAAAATGTGATGGAATCTTGGATAATCTTGTCGGGTCACTTGATCTGCCAAAGGTCAAAAAGTCTCCCAAGGGGAAGGTTTTGATGCAAGCTATGTATGGAGTAAAGGTGCAGACAGTATTTGTATGTAGTGTGTTTGCAGCAGCTTTTTCAGGCTCTACCAAGAAGTTGATAGATTTGGATGTGGCTGAAATATATACATGGGCTCCAGAATTTAAAAGTTTGCAAAATCTTGTAAATGAGGAAGTTAGAGTTAGATTTTCTAGTGGGCGATTTACTGTGTTGAAGGAGTTGGAAGCAGTTGATTCTGCTGTTAAGGAATTATACCCTATTATCCCTGATGTGGTCGACCCCATTGAGACAGAATTGGATCTGAAGACTGTTGAGCAATTAGGCAGAGCGACGGAGAAGCTTTCAGAAGGATTAGATCTTCTTGCAAAAGGAGTGGATGGCTTTTTCCAAGTGGTCTTGAGTGGTCGTGATGCCTTACTATCTAATCTTAGATCAGGTGGAACTGTCTATGATCGTGGCTCCGGGGGTAATATAGGTGTGCAAGCAGTCAATTGAATGTCTTGCAGCCTGACCCTGGTACATACTAAAGCATATAGGTACTTGTTTTTCCATTTTATGATTGATGTTTTTCAATCTTGTTTGGCTTATTATGGTGTCCAAGTTAGCACGAGTAATAGGTTATATGGTTGTTCTATGGTGCTAAAATGTATATGTCTATTGCTATGTGTAATTGCATACAATAATATATATATATAAGAAAGTTGTATTGTGCCCAGAGATGTTTATTCCTGTGTGATCTGGCAAATCATTGTAGTCATCAGCTCATGAAATCTCTGGCTATCCATTTCCCTACTGGCAGCAAGTGTCCTCTTATGAGTTGTGACGTGGTTTGTGCTTATGTTACTCATATAGCATGCTATTATACATTTATTATGTTATTTTTTGTTGGTGAGCTTGCATTTACATCTGGGATTTTTTGCCTGAAAGTTGATTAACATTTTTATTAGGGCATTGTAGTTCTTTTGTTGTTTCATAGACTGTGGACTTTTGGTATGTGTGTGTATATCACCCTGAAGCAGTTTTGATTGAATATCATAGAATGGAACACGTGTATATCGCTTACTTTTTTGGATGATATGTGATCTGACACTGAATCTTAATTAACAGTTGCATCTTGGCTGTATCCAAGTGCCACAGCTTTTTATCTCCTCACATCTCAGCTCACAGAATTACTCAACGGTATGCTTTGGTTAATGGGAGATTAGAAGAAGCACTTGCAGCCTGGCTGCTCTTGTTGAGATCTGTGAAAACTGAGTTGCTGTTGAGATCTGAAAGCTGAGAAATGAGTTTTTGGTAGGAGAGCATCTATATCTCTCTCTGATCTGAGCCGATTATTCACTTGGGCTCAGTTGGCAGTCCAGAGAGAAGCTCTATGCCCCTCGTTTTCTGTCTTGCATCGCAACCCCTCTGTTTTATGTGGTTCATTAACCCCCCTTAATATGAGGCGGTAAAGAAAATTTTGAAGGAATAGTTGGGGAAGACCACATTCCTGAGCTGAGATGAGATGGTTACACAAGGTACCTTGAAGGGATCAGAGATGGAAACACACCACCTGAGAGTCCTCTTCCATATTCTAACTTGAGCATAGCTCAAAGAAGAGCTGTGTCTTGAAGGGGGCGTGGTTTTGGGAACACATTTACTATCAATTTTACCATGAAATATATCAAGAAACTCGCCGAATATTGATTAAAACCGACACTTCGCACGTGGGGTTTGAACAAATGTTTCCTCAATTTAGTTTACTTTGTGCTCACATTTTTAAGCGGCCAGACGCAACACCACACTCCATAGAACTTCCTTAAACTCTAGAGAGTACTTCATGTTCAAAAAAAGAACTCTTAACGAGTACTATGAAAGGAAGAGAAGTTTTATTGAAGGTTGAAAGGGGAAAAAGTGGGTTTTTCTTTCTTTAAATATAAAACAAATAAATGGTTGCAATAATATTAGTTTGCAAATAAATTCAGTTTTCGTCTATGGGTGGTTCTTAACACACTTATATCAGGGATGTAAAACGGGCTAGCCTGCCCTTCCCAGTGAGATGGTTCCCAATTCTTTTTCCATTTTGTCTATTGGCGGGATAAGTCCGTCAATTATCTTTTATTATTATTATTATTATTATTATTATTAAAGTCTTTATAATTTTAAATATGTAATAAACATATTTATTAATTAAGTTTTTTAAAATAAAATAATAAAATTAACATTATAAAAAATAAAACATTGTCTAAAATATACAATTAAATATTATCAAGTCTCTGATTAATTAAATATAGGATATAATTTAAAATTTCAAATTATAACTGTTCATACCTTGACCTAACACTAAGGTTCAAGACTAAATAAGACAAAGAGGTCCAATCCATAGATTGGCCTCCCCTCGCAACCGACCTCCATCCAAGAGGTCGGGCTCGGCGCAAACTCCACTTAAAGGAAGTCAGGAGTCAGGCTAACTGGCAGATAATACTTATTCAAATAAGTAACTGCCCCTAAAATCTCTCAACCCACTTTCAGGAGTCAAATCCCAACCTCCCTAAGATAAAGAGACGATTATCCTTCTTAAAAGGTGGAACCACTCCAACGGTGGTTATGGGTTCGCCACTATAAGTACACTGACACCCCTCAGGTATTCCGAAGTTTCCATACTCTCTAAACTTGCTTAGACCATTGCTTACTTAGGCATCGGAGTGTCTTTGCAGGTACCACCCCCTCTCCTTCACTCACACACAAGTCGGACGAAGGCTCCTAACTCGGAGTTAAGCTTGAAGGCCTTCTTCCTCGAACGATTGGGCCAACCTTGCAAGTCCAGCCCATCAATCTCCGGTTATCCATCGTAACATTGTCGCCGTTGTCGGAGACCCGAGAGATCGTCCTTCGATGACGGACAATTCACCCGAAGATGGCCACGCCACCACCGATTCAGAACAAGAAAATCTGAATACCAGGAACAATGACGCGGACACAACCCTCCACCAAGAAGCAAATGACCAGTACAGAGAAGGTACCTCTGGGTTAAAAAACCAAAAGGTAAATTTTTCAGAGGGATGCAAATTAGGAAAAGAAGGGCCACCCCATGCAGCCGAGCTAATGGGATTGGTCCACGGCCACCAGGGATGTTTGGAGCAGCTGGAACAGGAATTAGAACGACAGCAAGAGGTGAAGAAGAACTTAAGGGATGAGATAGAGCAACGGAAAGAGTTGCAGGAAAAACTCTTAAAATTAGAATCTTCCCTTAAAAATCGGAACTCTCGCAGCGACCGAGAAGATTCGCCTTTAGGGGGAGATGACCCATTTAGTGAGGACATAATGAGGGCAAAAGTTTTAAGGAACTTCAAAAGTCCTGATATGGACCTCTATGATGGGACCACGGATCCAAAGCATCATCTAAGTAACTTTAAAAGTCGGATGTACCTGGCCGACGCTTCTGATGCTACTCGCTGCAAACCTTTTCCGACCACCTTGACGAAAGCAGCGATGAAGTGGTTTGACAGCCTCCCTCCAAGGTCGGTCACGAGCTTCGACGACCTCTCGCGAAAATTCTTGATGCGGTTCTCCATTCAAAAAGACAAGGTAAAACACGCGCCGAGCCTCCTGGGTGTGAAACAGGAGGTCGGGAAACCTTTAAGAGACTACATGGAAAGGTTCAACAAAGCGTGCTTGGAGATTCAAGATTTGCCCACGGAGGCAGTAATCATGGGCCTAGTAAATGGACTCAGGGAATGCTCTTTCTCCCAGTCCATATCAAAAAGGCACCCTACCTCCTTAAATGTTGTACAGAAAAGAGTTGAAAAGTACATCAACATGGAGGAAAATGTTAGACTACGAGAGCCGAATTGGTGGCTTGGGCACTCTCACTCGTTGAAAGAAAAAGAGAGAGAGCCCAAGAAGAAAGAGGAAGTTGGCCCAGAAAGGCCAAGGAGATATCACTCTTATACTCCTCTAAAAGTTTCCTTAGTCGATGTGTATCGGAAAATTTACCATACTGAAAGGCTACCACTCCCTAGGCCATCAAAAACAAAAAGGGAGGAAGTCGTGGCGACTATTGCGAATACCGTAAGATGTTTGGTCACCCTACAAATGACTGTTACAACCTCAAAAACGTGATAGAAAAGCTGGTCAAGGAAGGTCGGCTCGACAGATATCTTGTGAAAAGGTCGGACAATCAGGAAAAAAGAAAGCGAGATGACAGTGACCAAAGAGACCCACCACCACAAACCCCAGAGAGACATATACACATGATCTCAGGGGGATTTGGGGGAGGAGGGATCACCAAGTCATCTCGCAAGAGACACCTAAAGCGGGTCTACCAGGTCAGAAGCGAGACTCCCGACCTCCCAACTATCTCATTCACCAAAGAAGATAAGCAAGGGATCATCCCCGGGCATGACGATCCGGTGGTGATAACCATGATCCTGGCAAATGTCCATCTCCACAGAACCTTGGTAGATCAAGGGAGCTTGGCTGACATCCTCTTCAAGCCAGCATTCGACAAACTAGGGTTGGATGAAAGGGAGCTAAAAGCTTACCCTGACACCCTGTATGGACTAGGAGACATGCCAATAAAGCCACTAGGATACATACCCCTCCACACAACCTTTGAAAAGAGGGAAAAATCCAAGACTCTGAGCATCGACTTTATAGTCGTCGATGTTGGGTCAGCGTACAATGCCTTAATTGGCAGGACCACCTTAAATTGGCTCGGAGCGGTGGTGTCAACCCCTCACATTTGCATGAAATTTCCAACGTCTGAGGGAATAACGACGGTGCAGGGAGACCAGAAATTGGCAAGAAAGTGCTACAATAAAAGCTTGAACCTCAGAGGAAAGGGTAAGGAAGTTCACACGATAGAGCTCGGTGGGGTAAGAGCTAAAGAAGAGTTGTAGCCGCAACCGGGAGGAAAAACTGAAGAAGTACAGGTTGGAGAAGAGGAAGGGAAAAATACTAACATAGGAGCCAGCCTAGGTGGAGATTTAAAACAGAGGCTAATAAAACTCCTACGAGATAATTCCGACCTCTTCGCCTGGAAAGCTTCCGACATGCCAGGGATAGACCCTCAACTCATGTCCCACAAACTTTTAGTACACCCCGGATCGCGATCTGTACAACAGCAGGTGTAAGCTCGGACCAGAACAAGCTCAAGTGATGGAGGAACAAGTACAAGCTTTCTTAGAGGCTAACTTCATCAGGGAGGTTAAGTATCCGGCATGGCTAGCAAATGTAGTGCTGGTCAAAAAGCAAAATGGCAAGTGGAGGATGTGCGTCGATTACACTGACCTGAACAATGCATGCCCCAAAGACCCATATTCACTTTCCAGTATTGATACTCTAGTAGATGCTAGCTTAGGGTATCAATACTTGTCGTTTATGGACGCTTACTCGGGATAGAATCAAATTCCGATGTATAAGCCGAATGAAGAAAAAACATCATTCATCACACCAAGAGCGAACTACTGTTATGTGGTCATGCCTTTTGGATTAAAAAATGCAGGAGTCACATACCAGAGGTTGATGAATAAGGTGTTTGCCCTCCACCTTGGGAACCTGATGGAAGTCTACGTGGACGACATGCTGGTAAAAACCAAGGAGGAGACCGACCTCTTGATAGACCTCTCGCAAGTCTTCAACACCGTAAGGTTACATGGGATGAGACTAAATCCTGCAAAACGTACCTTTGCGGTGGAGGCTGGAAAATTTCTAAGATTTACGCTAACGCAAAAGGGGATTGAAGCAAATCCCGACAAGTGCAAAGCCATCCTAGAAATGAAAACCCCGACTTGCCTAAGAGAGGTTCAACAATTGAACGGCCGACTTGCTGCCCTCTCTAGGGTCCTGGCCGGATCAGCATTGAGATCCCTTCTACTGTTCTCTCTACTAAGAAAAGGATGTCAGTTCGAATGGACTCCAGAATGCGAAGAAGCATTCCAGGAGTTCAAAAGGTTTTTGAGCCAACCTCCAATTCTGACCCGACCCTTAGTCGGGGAAGAACTCATCCTGTATTTGTCTGTAGCAGACAAAGCTGTAGAATCAGCTCTAATACGGGAAGATGAGGTGAAGCAGCATCCTGTGTACTTCACCAGTAAAGTTCTACAAGTCCCCGAACTAAGGTACCAAAAACTGAAAAAGTTTGCGTACTCCTTAGTAGTAGCCTCACGAAGGCTACGGCCTTATTTTCAAGCTCATATAATAAAAGTACGAACGAACCAACCCATGAAGCAGATCCTTCAAAAGACGAATATTGCGGGTAGAATGGTTTAGTGGGAATAGAGCTCTCTGAGTTCGACTTAAAATACGAAACTCGGACAGCAATCAAGGCCCAATGCCTCACTGACTTCGTAGCAGAATATGCAGGAGATCAAGAGGAAGAATCCACTACATGGGAACTGTATGTAGATGGATCCTCAAACAAAATAGGAAGAGGCGCAGGCATAATACTAGTCAGCAAAGGGGATACACAAATAGAAGTCTCCCTCAAATTTGAATTCCCAGCCTCCAACAATCAGACAGAATATGAAGCCTTGATTGTAGGACTAAAGCTGGCGGAAGAAGTCGGTGCGACAAAAATAGTGATATTCAACGACTCTCAAGTGGTGACCTCCCAAATAAATGGGGAGTATCAGGCCAAAGACCCCAATATGAAAAGGTACTTAGACAAAACCTTGGAGCATCTTAAGCGCTTTGAAGAGACCGAGATTAAGCATATAACTCGGGACCTCAACAACAGGGCAAACGCCCTCTCCAAGCTTGCAAGTACCAAACCAGGAGGGAACAACAGAAGCCTGATCCAAGAAACTCTCCCAAAACCCTCTGGGGTTAAGACAAAGGTCGTTCAAGATGTCCTTGAAGTCACCGGATTAGACCTCTGGTGGATGAAGCCCTTAGTTGAATATCTAAAATTCGACATTGTAAACCCCGATTAATTAGTAGATAATTAGTCAATAAATTAATTTTTAATAAGGAGGATTAGAAACACGAATATTATATTAAATTAGGGTAGAGCTCATCGAAACGAGAATTTTGACTCTAATTTCGAAGAAAACGGTCCAAAATTAGACCGAAAGGACCGAACCGGTTGAACCGGACCAGCCCATTAAAAAGAGCCACGGGCTCTTCTTTCCTTCATTTCCTCAATGACGCAGCTGAGCTCCAGGGAGAGGAAAGGAACGTCGAACCTTTACGGCAAAGTTCCAACTCCTGTAACTTCTCCGTCCGAGCTCCGATCGCCGCACCGTTTGCAGCCACACGTCCACCGCGTCGAGCTCTACATTTCTACCAGAACAATTTCATAGGTAAGCCCTTAAATATTCTTAGCCACTTTTTTTCCCCTAATTTTCGAGTTTTGAGAAGGGGTATTGAATTTCTTTGATTTTTAATGTTTTAGGATCCAATTAACTTGAGAAAAATGTTCACTCTTGCTTATGTGAAGCTTGGGTAAGGTGAGAATATGATAATACTATTTTAATTTCATTGAATTTGAGCTTTGAGTATTAAATTGGATATATATGTGTTATGAATGTGTATTAGGTTGTGAATAAATAATTGGAGCTTGAAATTGTGAATACTAGAACTTGGAGGAAGCGGATTAGTTGAGTTTTGAGGGACCGCCTTGATTTTAAATAATTTGCTTTGGTCGTTACGTGGAAATCGGCCAAGGTATGGTTTAGCTTTCTTGCATTTAATATATAATGTTCTGTGAAAACTTAGGCTAGACGACCATAGGATAAGTTGGAATGCAGGTGTATGCTTAATGTTTAGTAATTTGTCGATGAATATATTTGGTTGAAGTTTATTGGATAATTAGTTATTAACTTTGGATGGTGAATGTTGTTATGTTAATTTGGAGAGAATTATGGTTAAATATTATTGTTGATGAACATAGTTGGTTTGGTGCTTGTTGATTAACTAATGATTTGGTGTATTATTGATTTGAGGTATAACTATTGTGGAGGTTGTTATTTTTCAGATGCAGGTCGAGAGGCATCTCGTTAGGCGTCTGGACTCTTGAAGCGGAGTGGTTATTGGGTTACTTTGTTATGCTATGATGTATATACATATACATATATATATATATATATATATATATATATATATATATATATATGTATATATGTACTTGGCTTTCTCTCCGCATAACTTGTTCTTTTTTATCCTCTTAGAGGTTTATGGAGAGATAGGATTGTGTATATGTACTTTTGGGTTTTGGGTATGTATGTATATATGTATAAATATTCTCCGATCAGACTTGACTTCG